>NC_051162.1:149022893-149273573 GCF_013339745.2 Dermacentor silvarum
GTCCTTCAGCTGTAACGCGACGTGGACCCTGCCATTTCACTTTCAAGATACTTAAGCTGCTTCGACCCTGAAGATGCCGACTCAAATGGCGAGTTGGAAAACCATCGCTTATTTGCGCTGCGAATTCGCGCGCATGCGACCCGTACTCGTGTTGCCGCGTGCGGTTGAAGTACAGACTGCGATTGTGACATCGTAGCCCTCGCATTGTTATCTTCCGCAACACCGACTCGTCGCGAGCTAACACGCTTTCAAACTTGCCAGTGCTAGCGTATCTGGTCTTGACGTGAGCGCAAGTTCATGTCTTGAATGAGATATAAACAATGCGAAGGTGTATGCGCCGCTGATGTATGCATGCTGCATTGAATGATTCCTACTGTTTGCCTTGGTCATTGATTTCATTCAGAGAAATGCTGCAGACGTCTTCTGTAAAGTCTGAATTACTTCACATACGGTTACCATCTAACGAGCACTTCAAAAAAAATAGTGGCAGATTACTTATCATATACTACTACACCAAGTGACCTGCCCTATTCACAGCACCTTACGAGCCAGAAATGTATGCAGCAACGGTTTAAATTAAATGTAATATATGTTACAAGACAGTTAATCACCTCACACCCAAAGTGACCCTTGAACAGCAGCTGCTACAGAGGCACAGGTATTTGTACCAAATAACTATATTCTCGTATCTGACAAGTGAGAGGGGAATTTTTATAGCCAAGCTGTTTATGGCTAGGGGCCCGTGAAATTTTCATGTGTGCGAGCAAAAACTCCGGTCTCGTGGGCGGATCACGGAGATAGTGCAGAGAGGGTCTAAGCACAATGGCACATACCCCTGTGGACTCCTGGTGGTGGGCTCCGGGACCTGTAACGCCCCCTTGAACTACCCTTGACCCACCAGGGACCCAAAGAGGTCCCAGGCAAGAATTTAAGAACAGAGGATTTAATTCAAATGTTAAAAAAGGAAAGTGAGAAAAAAACCAAGAAATGAAATAAAGAGAAAATGGAACGAGGGGGGAGCACAAATCGTCTATGCGGAGCTCACTAAAGGGAGACGAAACAAGGCAAGTGAAGTCAAAAATAAAAAAGTCGCAGTTTTGCCCGAAAGGCGAAGCATAAATTGTGATAGCAAATTAGTAGAGTGCTACACGGAGTAAGGATAGTAGTTTTATCGGCTGTATAAACTCGGACACATTCGCTTACTAACTGAATTAACAAGCATGGTGTCAGCGCGCACAAGCAAACACTCGACAATCCCGCTCGACGACCGCAGACAACCGCTGTCCAAACGCTGGCGTGAGCAAGCGCAGCCGCAGCAGGGAGCGAAGGTTCGTGGGGTCTATCGCTGCAACGGAAACTGAGCGGCGAAAGCACAACACATACAAAGCTATGAGCCGGCTGCAGATCGCTTTCAAGATACGACGCGGACGACCGGCCGCTCAAAGTACAAGTGCGCAGTTGCGGGCAGAGTAGAAGACGCAACCCCTCCCTCCCGCGTTGCCTTCCTGCTTTCCTCATTTCACGTGCAAGACTGAGTCACCAGTTATTCTTGCGCCGTTGGTGCCGCAGCACGACGTCGACCCCCTCCCTCCCATTCCCCCATCGGCCTTTCGCGCGACGGTCGCGTTTGCTCTCCGCCCTGCGTTCGCTCTCTGTGAAAGCGCGCGTCCCTCGCGCGCTTTCACTCGCACATACGGCGCGCGGCGACGATTTTATCGCTCTTGGACTTAATACGGACGCTCACGGCGACGCCGACGGCAGCAATCCGCTTGGAGTGTCCATATAATTGCTATCGCAATAAAAGAACATAAAAGTCTATTTCAAGGCCCATGCTGCCAGCAAAGGCTAGCGAGGTTCCACGTGATGGTGATATATTTCGCGTGACGCGTTGATGATTTCGCTCATGACCAACCTCTTAAATAATTTAAGATACGAGCGTGAGCAAATCTTCCGCATGGCTGAGTCATTTTTAGGATCCCAAGAGCCCACAGCACCAACGATGATGGCGTCGACAGTGACGCGTTGGTAGCGTTGTGCAAGATGTCACACGGGCTCATACTTTGAGATCTTGGCGTTACGGGCTTCGGCGAGGGCCTCTGGTCTGCTGTCGAAGGAACAGCAGACGTCGATGACCATCGCCTCCTCCCGCGCAAGTCATGACGAGGTCTGGGCGGAGACTGGTGGTGCCGACAGGCCAGTTCTCATATGTGATCGAAAAGCGGTTCCGGCACGCAGTCCGGAGGCGAGCCACGATGTTGTTTATGGCGAGCTGTATGCATGGCGCTCTTGGACATACAGTGACAGAGTACGTGGGGCAGGGTCTCCCTTGTGTACCCACACGCACTGCACCGCTGGTCTCGGCCAATCATCCACATGCAGGCTCCGTTCAAAGGTAGGAGGTTCAGCCTAGCTTTATGGGTGAACCGCCAGTCCGCAAACCGGGTGAAGGACCCGGTGTGCATAAAATGGGAACTGGCGGTATCGGCGGCCGCGCACTGTCACCTTGCCCTGGTTAGGTTTGCTGTGAAGAGCTGCACCCCTTGTGAGCCGATCGAATGGCACGGAGCGTGCGGATGACCGAGGTCCGTAACCAGGATTTTTTTTTTCGGTGGGGGGCACTTGCTGAAGGCCTTGACTATATGAGGAAAGCACCTATTTTTCAGTAATTATTTACGCTAAAACTCGCAGTATGTAAATTACGTAACTGTTCAAATACGATTTTATTAATAGATTTATATTTTTAGTTTTGAGATTAATCTTCCTAATAGTATAATATTTTTACACGGACGATTCGTCTCAATAGATTTCATTAATAACAATTATAGCACGAGCATTCATACCACACAGCAGCTTAATGAATAGAAGATGTTTAAATTGCGAAGCACTTTTAGGGGCCTCGGCTGTCGGTGTCTACCGCATGATTACGCTCAAAAATAAGTGCTCAAAACAGGGTCAAAACAAGTGCAGAATTGATCAAAACCAGTTCAAAATAAACTAACATAATTCAGAATAATTTAAAAGACAGGAATTATCAGGCATTAAGCAGATTAATTAACAGAAATTTGTCAAAATCGCTTCTAACTATCATCAGCAAAGGCTTTGGCTCCATGTACGTGGCGGTTTCCCACCAGTTGTGCCTTAGCACAGGTGTCAAAATGGATGATGGATTGCTAAACACAAAATAAGCACAGGATAAAACAAGATAAACACAAGGACAACACAAGGGAAACACCGGCTAATCACTGCTTCGCAGTTCCACAGCTTTCACATTGAGTGGAACTGCATTACCGTCGAGTTTACCATTGCATTAGATTTTTTTTTCTTATTTACTTGTTCATTTGTCAGCAACGACACTAGTGGAAAACCTCACAGTCAAATCTGTCTGTAACAAAGGATCTGCGTCACAGTAGCTGAGATCTGGGCCAGTGTAATATAAATTATTCCTCCCGCTCGATTCTATGCCACTCTAAATATGCACTGTTCGTCGCCACGAACTCACCAGTTCTCCTAATGAGTATAGATGTCCCCTGGCCCAGTGCTCGGCTCCTTATAGGGGTTCTCATCTTGCAAGGGGCCCTCTAGTGATTTAAGAAGGGGGTCAATTCTCTGTGTGAGATCCTAATGCAGCGATTACGTGGAGACACCCTCGAATTGGGGAGACACACCTCCTTCCAAGCGTCCCATAATGGCTGAGCACCTGACCGGGAGTGCAGTTATACCTATTTTACCGATACCGGTACCAGGTGGCAGCACTAACATGCCTCCCACAGCTGTGGCAAATGCTCGACTATGTCGCCATTGCTGTGGTGGCACAAGGAGCACCATAGAGGCCTTTCAAATCTCTATAGGGCACGTTTCAAAATGAAAACTCCTACAAACAACTGAGCGCCAGTGGGACATGTCTACCCAATAAAATAACTGGTGGGTTCCCAGCGGCACTGGGATTCTATCCAAGCACCTCCCACATACGAGTCGGACGCTCGATCATTTCGCCACCGCCGCAGTACATATGGCTCACCAAACAGACTCGCCCCAGCCTTTAAGGCCGAGTCGGGGCCGGGTACCTTTCCCAAGAGTGCCTTGCTCACTCTCTCTAGTATTTACAGCAAGAACACAAGCACATGCCTGAGTGTTGCCCATCATGGAGTAATGGGCTTACATGTATCAATCTTGCGTCATTTTTGGTGCTTAGCAGGGTCATGGGGCCGTTGGGCCATATTTTAGTCCAGATGCAAGAAAACAATGCAACTTATGGGACAGAAAGCTGAGCAAGCTGGTAAGGGTTCATGCATTGTTTGAAAGGCTAGGCATAAACAAGAAATCTTGTATGACCATTTTGGCTACAATTGGGTGGATATCTCATTTTTCCATTTAATTAATTCTCTCCACCTAGCGGGTTTCCGCTGCACTATTACGTCAAACACTTGCCTTTGCTTCGAGTTGTTGATAAATTCGACTTCGCCCTGCCATCTGCTAGCTGCCTGGTTAGCTCAGATGGTGGAGTGGCTGCCTCCGGAGAGGCGGTGGTCGCGGGTTCGAGTCCCGGACCAGGACTATTCTTCCGTGGAACCCATATGGGTTTCCTAAATTTGTAGCAATTGCTATGATTGGGTGGCTGTCTCATCTAATTACTTCTCTCCACCTAACGGGTTTCCAAATAACTAATTACGTCAAGTTTATGGCTTTAACATCCTTTTTATTTTTTCACCAACTTAGCCGCATCTCAGCAGCCAATGGATACCATGTCCACTACGCTGGCGGCATCAACCAGTGCTTTTGATGAAACAGCATAGCGGAATACAGTCAACCACATGAGGCACCTCAGACAGCATATGCAATGGGTTGCGACAGATTGAATGATTTCATCAGCATTTTCACTGGGTGCAAACCTGTGAATCTCTGTATGATGCATGTGTCGAAAAGAAACCCAAAACGCAGTGCACATACTTGCTTGAAACAGTCTGGCATCTCCCATTTGTTGGTGTGACCCCGTGTCGGCATTGGCTAATGTGATCCCCACTATCTTCATCCATAACATTTTGATAAATCCACTGTAGACACACTTTGGAAAACAGCACATGGAAATTATTTCAAGGTAGTTAGTTCTCCCATACAGGATAAATACCATTAGCATTACTCGTGGGGGATAAACTACCACCTTGCAATAGTGGCGAGCAGAAATCCCACTACTAGGTGTAACACCAGCTTTGAAATTAGCAAACAACTTTCTTGCAGCTCGACTTCGTGTGTGATATGTTTCGTGCAACGTCAGTGTTCAGAATAAAAGCATTTGACCACTGCAAACTGACATTTTTTTTTTCTAGACATGCATGTGAACACAATCTTGATATAAAAAAACATGCAGGGTTTTCCTAGGTATACTTTTGACTGTGGCGCGAATTTCGTGAAAAGGGGACAGAAGAAAGGAGACAGTGAAGCACCAACTGCAGGGCTGTATTACAGCACAGAAAAAGTTCAGTTAAGGAATTTTGCAAGTGCCTCTCAAATTATGAAAGCAAATGATGTTGAGATCACTCTCATGAGATCCTGCCAATATAAGGGCAACATCTGTGTTACAGCTCAGTGTAACCATTATCCAGTTGATAATTTGTACTGTGACATCTGTTAACTCAACCTAATACTGCAATATAGTACTGTACAAATTTTTGCCCAACTCCAATGTACTACATCTATACTATTGCTTCATATATCCCTGAGACTGCTTGTGTTATAAATATAAATGTGGTATTTTAAGCAAGTGAGTTATCTCAAGACATGCAAACAATCAGTTTAACAAAAACAAGGTTCCACTGCACTGGGAACTTCTGGTGCACAACTTAGGCATGCCGTGTTCGTACTTTATCACCGGGAAAGATTTTGCACTCAACATTTTCGTCCATTCAATGCAACACCATTAGATTCAACTAAACACGAGTACTAGCTTATTTCAGTTTTCTACACTGAGAAAGTCCGGTGCAGTCAGTACAACACCACAGCGTTCATTCACTGAAGAGTAGCTGCAGACGTTAAAAGCGCCCACCACACATTCACTCACATTACAGACGATTGATTTGAAACACTGAATTAATGGTCTTTCTTGCATACAGTCATTGGCCGAAACCCTCTGATCACGGCTTTGTGCATTCTCCTCATTGAAAAGCCAAAATTACCTAACGGACCACATCATATAACATAGTTTTTACTTTTAGCATTTTCTAACGACGAATTCTCATACTGAGGAACTTGTGCGTAATCACAATGCGATTCTTTCGGTCTCAAAACACTTTCCAACGAAGGGACGTCAATGCCGCATTTGTCGCCCCTCCACTGTCCACGTGTTTCTTGTGGTGATCTCACACGTTCTGTAGCATTTTCTTGCATTGAGTAAAGTGTTTACTCCAAAACATGCAGCGATGGTTGACGCACTTAGCCGCTGACCCACTAAACGGGTGATCTCAACACTGGTACCCATCTAGCCCCCGTAACTCTGGTGTGATCTCCCCGATCTTTCTTCAAGCACACCGGCTATGTTCTCATGTTAACGTGACGTGCCAGGGCCGCGATTTCCTAGCGATGCATTTTCCCAATGCTAATGCCTTTCGGCGCAGTACACGTCATTGAGTGGTCAAGCAACACTCCGTCTGGGGTGTAGCGTCGAAAGCGGCCACTGACGGACGCGAAAAGCGCCGGAAGACATTAGCAGTGATGGAAGTCTAATGTGAACACAGTACAAGAGAGCAGTGGGCAGCGTTGGCAGCGTGTCTCCACCAGAGCGGCTCAGGCAATCTCGAGCTCGCGCTTCCCGGATGACTGGCGATGTGGCTGCAGCGCCGGGCATTCGTCTTCACTACAATCACCCCCCATCGGAAAAGGAGCCATCCTGGCGACTCATGGTGAACATAGAATCAAGGGGTCGTAATACGGCTTCAGGCGTTGTACGTGGATGGTTTCACGACCACGACAGCGTTGGTCCCTAGGTGGCGTGACAGGCTCGACAATATAGTTCACAGGCGATGTCTGCGCTACAACACGGTAGGGTCCTTGATATTTTGATACAAGCTTGGATGAGAGGCCAGCAGGAACGGCAGGAACCCAAAGCCACACAAAGGAGTCCGGAAGAAAGTGACAATGCGTGTGATCATCGTCACGTCGAGATTTTTGTTGCCATTGGTCGACGGCTGTAAAGGAACGGGCGAGTTGACGGCATTCCTCGGCGCGGCGGGCAACTTCAGAGATGGGTGTACATTCGGATGAATCGGGTCTGTACGGAAGAATGGTGTCGAGAGTAGTCGAAGGTTCGCGGCCGTACAAGAGGAAGAATGGGGAAAAGTTTGTGGTCGCCTGTGGTGCAATGTTGTAGGCAAACGTGATGAATGGCAGAATGAGGTCCCAATCAGTGTGATCAGAGGCGACGTATTTGGAGAGCATGTCGCCAAGGGTGCGGTTAAATCTTTCCGTCAGACCGTTAGTTTGAGGATGGTAGGCGGTGGTGGTGCGATGAACGATGCGACATTCAGTAAGGAGCGCGTTTACGACTTCGGAGAGGAACACACGTCCTCTATCGCTCAAAAGTTCGCGAGGTGCACCGTGACGGAGAATAAAGTTTTTCAGTAGGAAGGATGCCATATCACGAGCTGTGGCAGCAGGCAGAGTGGCTGTTTCTGCGTATCGCGTCAAGTGGTCGATGGCGACGACTATCCAGCGGTTTCCGGAAGCCGTGCTCGGAAGGGGTCCATACAGGTCAATCCCAATGCGATCGAAGGGCCTGGCAGGACACGGGATTGGCTGGAGTGGACCAGAGACATGCTGAGAAGGAACTTTGCGGCGTTGGCACTGAGGGCACGACCGAATGTACTTGCACACAAAGGTGTACATGCCACGCCAATAAAACCTGGAGCGAAGCCGGGTGTACGTCTTGAAGACACCCGCGTGTGCACACTGCGGGTCAGTGTGGAAGGCAGAACATATTTCACCACGAAGATGTCGCGGTATGACGAGCAACCACTTGCGGACGTCGGAGACGTAATTCCGGCGATAGAGAAGTCCATCCCGCATTTCGAAGTGCGAAGCTTGACGGCGCAAAGCTCGAGAAGGTGGAGGAACAGTCGACGGGTTAGAAAGGAAGCGGATAAGAGCACTAATCCAGGCATCCTTGCGTTGCTCCGAAGCCATGTCGCAGCCTACTGGGAACGAAAGTACGTGGTCAACGGCAGAGAGGCAGGCATCGCTTACGGTTGACACGGGCGAACGGGAAAGCGCGTCGGCATCGGTGTGGCGGTGGCCAGACCTGTAGACAATGCGCACGTTGAAATCTTGCAACCGCAAAGCCCAGCGAGCTAATCGACCTGAGGGGTCCTTCAATGTGGACAGCCAACAAAGTGCATGGTGGTCTGTAATTACGTCAAAGGGGCGGCCATAGAGGTAGGGTCGAAATTTACCAAGTGCCCAGATTATGGCCAAACATTCTTTCTCCGTAACGGAATAATTTGTCTCTGCTTTGGTGAGGGTGCGGCTTGCATATGCAACGACGTACTCGTCGAACCCAGATTTGCGCTGCGCGAGCACAGCGCCGAGCCCAACACCGCTGGCGTCAGTGTGTACTTCGATCGGAGCACTCGGGTCGAAGTGACGCAGTATAGGCGGCGATGTTAATAGACGACGCAACTCTTGGAAGGCATCGTCACAGGCAGGGGACCAGGCGTAATTGTTCAAGTCGCTCCGTAGAAGCTGATTTAAGGGAGCAGTGATGGACGCAAAATTCCGAATGAAGCGGCAAAAGTAAGAGCAGAGGCCAAGGAAGCTGCGAAGTTCTCGTACGGAAGAAGGTTTGGGAAAATCGGCAACTGCACGGAGCTTGGCGGCGTCAGGAAGAATACCGTGTTTAGATACGACATGGCCAAGGATGGTGAGCTGACTTGCGCCAAAGTGGCATTTCTTCAGGTTGAGCTGAAGGCCGGCGGCAGTTAGGCACTGTAACACTTCCTCCAGCCGACAGAGATGGGTGGGAAAATCGGGCGAAAAAATAACCACATCATCTAAGTAGCACAGGCACGTTTTCCACTTGAGACCACGCAACAGGTTGTCCATCATACGCTCAAATGTGGCTGGGGCGTTGCAAAGCCCGAAAGGCATGACACGAAATTCATATAGGCCATCTGGTGTTACAAAGGCCGTCTTAGGTTGGTCTTCGGGTGCCATGGGGACTTGCCAATAGCCGCTACGTAAGTCGATAGAAGAGAAGAACTCTGCGCCTTGGAGACAGTCAAGGGCATCGTCAATTCTCGGAAGAGGGTAAACATCTTTACGAGTTATTTTGTTAAGACGACGGTAATCGACACAGAATCGAATCGATCCGTCCTTCTTCTTAACAAGAACAACGGGAGATGCCCAGGGGCTATCCGAAGGCTGAATGACGCCGCGCTTCAGCATGTCAGCTACTTGGTCATCGATGACACGGCGCTCTGTCGCGGATACACGATAGGGTCTTTGTCGCAGTGGCGCACTAGTACCCGTGTCGATGCGATTACAAACAGTTGACGTGCGGCCCAAGGGAACATGCTGGCAGTCGAAAGACGAACGGAACTTGTCGAGAAGGCGTAGAAGCTGGGCGCATTGGGAAACAGTCAACGTGTCGGCGATGGAGCTATGGAGAACATCTGGCGAAGTCGGCTCCTGCGCGGGGTTACAGGTCATTCCGGCGACCTCATGAGTGGCGGTGGAACCAGTTGGCATATCAATGATGGCAGCAGGGTCGACACACTGGACGCGGCCAACGCATTCCCCACGAAGCAAAGTGAGAGGACAGGACAATTGGTTGGAGACGAACAGTCTGCTGATGCCGGCATGAACGTCCAAAACAGCGAAAGGCAGCGGGGAACATTTGCGACGAGCGAAAATGGCGGATGGCGTAAAAAGTGCGCTGGCATCAGCAACAAGGTTGCATGACACCGTGGCTAGGGCAGAAGAGTGCGGTGGAATGGTAACGTCTTCGTCAACAAAAACTTTATCGTCAGGTTCACGAGCGTCAAGGAGCGGGGCGTCGCACAGCGTTTGAAATTCCACCTCAGCACGAGAACAGTCGATGATGGCCTTATTAGCGGAAAGGAAGTCCCAGCCCAAAATAAGATCATGGGAACAAGAACACAGCATCAAAAATTCGACGATGTAGAGGAGGCCGTTGATCACAACACAAGCAGTACACGCAGCTGCAGGCGTGATGCGGTCTGCGCTGGCAGTACGAAGGGATACGTTTGACAGTGGCGTCGTAACTTTCCTGAGCGAACGGCAAAGTGTGGCACTAATAACCGAAACTGCGGCACCAGTGTCAACGAGGGCGAGTGCAGCGACGCCGTCCACATATACATCAATAATTAGTCGGAGAAGGGAGAGGCCTTGGTCTGTTCGTGGGTGACGCAGTTCTCGCCTCTGGAACTGCGGCGATTAGTTTTCCCGTTCCGGCGTAGAAGGACGACGACGCATCGGTGAAAGCGAGCGACGTCGGGGCGATGGCGAACGGCGATCAACAAGAGGGCGGTGGTCCAAGTAAGAAGACATCTGGCCAGGGTTCTGAGGCGCGGAGGACGACGGGTATGGTGAACCGTATGATTCGGTGTCGAAGCTACGGCGGTAGGATGTTGGGCGGCGACGGCAAAATCGTGCAATGTGGCCAGGTAGACCACATGCAAAACATATTGGGCGGTTGTCAGGAGTGCGCCATTGTCCACTGCTGTGTGGGTACCGCGGCTGAACGAAGTGAGGGGCTGGACGCAGTGGCACGGCTGATGGGAATGGCGCAAAGGTCTGAGGTGGTGGCCGTGCGAGAGCCTCGGCATAGCTAAGAGGTGCAGTCACCTCGGGAAAAGCAACGGGAGTCGGCACCGGTGGAGTCTCGCGGGCAGAAGGGAGAGATGCGCAAACTTGCTCTTGGATGACCTGGCGAAGGTTGGCCGGCAAAGACGAGGGTGGTGACGTGGCTGAGGACAGCAGCGAAAGCTGGCGAGCGACCTCAGCACGGACGAACTCTTTAATTTGGCAAAGCAGGGAGTCCATGTCAGGAGCCACGGCCACGCTCGCGAGGCTTTCATCGGACACAGGTGGGCGCCGTGTGAGAAGACGCTGCCTGCAGAGCTCGTCGAAACTCTGGCAAAGCTCAATGACCTGAGAAACTGTGTCAGGGCTTTTTGACAGCAGCATATGAAAGGCATCGTCGGAAATGCCCTTCATGATGTAACGTACCTTGTCCCCCTCCGCCATCGACGGGTTGACACGCCGGCAGAGGTCGACGATGTCCTCTATGTAGCTGGTGAACGTTTCACCAGTTTGCTGGGATCGGCTGCGCAGGCGTTGTTCAGCGCGAAGCTTGCGCATGCCAGGGCGGCCGAAAACGTCTGCAATGCTGGTTTTGAAGCGAGCCCATGTGCGGAGATCGGCTTCGTGGTTTCGAAACCACAGCTTGGCGACGCCCGACAGATAGAACATCGCGTTGTTGAGCTTCTGGGTGTCGTCCCATTTGTTAGTGTTGCTGGCGCGTTCATACGATTCTAGCCAATCTTCAACGTCTTTCTCATCGGTGCCGCAGAAGATGTCAGGATCCCGCTGACGCTGGGCACCGGCACATACGATGGCTGGAGTAACCGGTGGGGATGTCGGGCTGGGGTCGTCAGGCATGACGGACGGCAGAGTTCGGGTGCGTAATTCCAGGTTGGGGGAAACCGCAGCACCTCCACCAGAATCTAATGTGAACACAGTACAAGAGAGCAGCGGGCAGCGTTGGCAGCGTGTCTCAACCAGAGCGGCTCAGGCAATCTCGAGCTCGCGCTTCCCGGATGACTGGCGATGTGGCTGCAGCGCCGGGCATTCGTCTTCACTACAGAAGCAACATTTTACTTTTTGGAGCAGATTTCGTAGCAAAAAAAATGCTAGTTTGGAGCTGCTACTGCTGTTTTTTCGGAGCAGATGGCAAAATATGCCATAGGACTCCTGGAGTTACAAGCATCACTGAAGCGTCTCATAATTTTTAATATTTATTACGAAGCATATTGCACCTACAATAATCAATGCAAATTTCCCGAAACAAACAATTAAGAAGATGGATGGTTATCGAATGCGTAGTAAAATTAGCTTTATATTTAAAATACCAGTACTTGTTGCAGAAATGAGCTCAAACTAGTAAAGCTGAGTGCCACTTTATAAAAGTAACCACAATCACATATAACCGGTGCCAAAGCAGCAGTTGATAATCGGTACAAGGTGAAAGTAATCTCAGTCACTTTCACATTTCACCAAAGTAGTCTGCATGTCAAGTTCGAAAATACAGCTAAATGAGCTGTATATTTAAAATGCCAGTTCTTGTAGCAGAAATTAGATCAAAGACGATAAAGCTGAGCATCACAATGTAAAATTAATCAGTCACATATCACAGCTGCCACAGCAGCAGTTGGAAATCAGTATGAGATCGGGTTTCCCAATGCTATTTTGGAGCAGGTTCGGAGCAGTTACAAACCAGAATGACAGTTTGGAGCAGCATGTAGCAGCATTTCTTTTTTAGAACAGTTTGGAGCAATTGGAGCAGCACTTCCATCACTGTATTAGCATCGGGAAAATTTTTGCCGTGTTAAACCAAGTTTGTCAAGCTATAGCACGGTTTTGCTTGGTAGAAAGCACAGCGGATACGAATCTACCAGCACTCGGTGTACTTTGTACACATCGCAGATCACTTTGAAAATGAGGCCCACGCGACTGCACACTTTGTCCAAATCGCAGATCGTTTTCAAGATATGGGCGCCCACGCAGCGTATGCAGCAGCTATCGGTAGTGGCAGGCTAAGTCCCAGTTTGACCTTGGCAGAGCTCGAACATTTACGGAACCAGGCGTTTTCTGGGTTTGTACCTGGGGTAGTTGCTCTAAAAGATATCGCTACAATATCGCGGCCCAGGTACTGAGCAGCGTCATAGGCAACGAACAGAGAAATAACACACAATTCTGGGGACTACTTAGGGAAGAAAAGTCTGGTGTGACGTCAGAGCGTCTATTGTTCTCCGGATCCAGCCAACATAACCAGCTGGCGTGTGGGGAGATGCATGTGTTACAAAGAACGCAAGTAGTCGTATCATGGCCCCTAGTTCTTGCGCAAGCAAGCCACTTGTATTCCCTAATCTAGAACTTTCTAATGATAGCGCCTGCAAGAGATACAGCCTTCGATCCCTATTGAGTGACGTGCCCACGCTTCCGCTTGTGGGCTGTAATTAGCGCAATTACAGAAGGCTCATTACATGACAAAGTTTTTAGTGACCGCGCACTAAACTAACGAAACTGACTGTGCTACTTTGGCTTGTCTGAAACCAGACTGACTCTGGCCAGCTTTGGCTAGTGCAAGTTTTTGTCGCTGTCGTCTGCTAAATGGGCTTACATTTGGAAATATGGTGTTGTTTGCTTGAAGTCAGGGGTAAGGTCGGGACTCGATGACAATTAACCAAAGGTCAGTGGGGCGCCTCGCATTTGGCGCTCATGGGAAGACTACAAATGAAGCTGTGCAGAGTGATATGCCATCATGATATACCTATTTATTTGTATGAAAAGTATCCGGATTATGACAAATGGTTCAGCAAAAATTACCCGGGTTTGGAGACATCACTGAAAGAGAAGCTTTACAACACCATACTGTAAACAAACTGTTTCAGTACACGTAACAAAATTACACTCCATAACATTGGAGCAATGAGGAGCAGTCAACAGAGCTTCAGTATCTGTTTTTATTATAGAGTTACAAAAATATAATAATCTTGGCATAATTTAAAGATTTTTTTCTTAAACACCTAGGGTGAAAAATAAAATGCTGCTTTCCGGAAATCTACTACAGCAATATTACTTTACATAATTGCGGTAAGCTTTATTCACATCACTTGAGTGGCTGCTTAAAGGGACACTAAAGAGAAACACAAAGTCAGTTTAGACCGATAAATAATTCCTGCAGAACTATATATTCCTTAACTTAACGGTAAGAGGTTGATTATTGCAAGAACAAAACCAGGTAAAAGTTCCATTTTCCGAATTTCACGTCGGAACCTCAGAGCCGGTACATTAGTCCGAGGTCACTGATTTCAATGTAATTTTTTTTTCAGATTTCGGCCGCTGTGGCTCGGTACAAGTTCTTTAAGCTTGCCAAGTTCAGTCTTTGACTCTTTTAGAATACAGTGTAGCCCATCTTTACCGATTAAAAAAAATTGAATAGACCTATGCAGACACCGTCAAAATTCATGATCCCCGGCATGCTGGTGCAGGAACTTCAATGTAGCTTCACAACCCATCTTTCATCTTTGCATCTTTTCTGGCTTAATAACCGTCTTTTCACGGTACGAGTGGCTTCCTTGGTATTGTGGAAAAGTGCTCTACTATTACCGCTAAATTATTTTTCTTTTTAATGTCGCTTTAACAAGTCCAATACTACATTACCATTGCATTTGAATTGGAAAACTAGAGCTAAATCGCTCGAGTACATGGCCAGCAGTGAAAGCCAGAGCCTGTAGCCTTTCCCCATGTATGCAGAGCACTCAACCTATTGTGAACGAGACGTGCAACTGCAGTTCGAAATTGCAAAATATCGCCACTATATGTGCAAAAATAAAGCTCTATAAGGTGCTCGCACACAGCAAATTAGAGATCTTATATTTGTTAGGTTGATATGACACTTCTCAAGATGGGTTTTAAAGGAGCTCCTTAGAGAAGCATCAAAGGAGCTCCTTAGTGAAGCATTAAAGGAGCTCCTGAAGAAACATAATGATGCACCTTTCTTGTTAATGCTGCTGTTCTATGATGTAGCACCACTGCAGACATCAGGTCCTTAAACCGCATCCAGCAGGAGGTTCTTGAAGGTTCAACTGTTCCAGGGTTACCTTAAATTCCCTCATTAAAGTACCCATGCACTTTTCACATGAACCCTTTCCTTTGCACTGCTTGCAGACCCTGCTTCTTCGTTTGTTACCTACGAGTAGGTAGCAGCGGAGTAAGATTGTGCCCACTGCCAGAGGTAGCGCACTCCTTTTCAGTCTAGAAAGAAAAGACAAGAGGAGGTATATGACAGATGCAGGGTGCAACTTGGGCAACAGTAGTTTGTTAGAGCAAGAAAATCACTGCCAATGGCAAAGAAATGCACTTGAGGGAACAGAAGACTAGGAACGTCTCATGACATGAGGAAATGTGTAGGCATAGGATGAAGTTGGCTGAGGCCAGATACAGGTACTGGAGATTAACACAACACTGGTGCATATGGACAGGCTTGGCCTGCATAATGTTACACAGAGATGGTACAAGGAAACATGGCGTCCTAATTTCTGTTTCTCGTCCCTGAGTAAAGGCCAAACATGTCCGTTCTGGAGACGTTTGCCTGACCTTGTGCCTAGCATGTCCTGTAGCCTCAGGTCATGCAATGCATGCAGCAGGTAACGGGTGGTCTATTAGAGGAACAGAATGGAAAGCTCAGTCGGGGATGGCAGAGGTGGTATGATGAAATCAGAAAACATGCAAGCACAGGATACAGTCTATCAATGTAATGGTCACCCAGTGAAAACCACTGATAAATTCCACTGTCCTGCAGTGGACATGAAAGAGGCCGATGATGATGGTTACACATAGCATGCAACTCCAGTTGATAAGGTCGACACGCGAAATGACAGTTATATACCTAGTGCCATGTAGAGAACATATGGAAACACACACCATTCTTTCCCATTACCTCAAATGAAAACTGACAAGTTGAAGTGAAGTGCGCATTTGCATAGTGAGCAACGAACATTATAATGAGGATAGCAAATTAATGATATTCTAGTTATGTATACCCTCTTGTTCAACCGTCATGTATATCCTCTCACACAAGTAATTCATTAAACGTAACATATCCTCACACTCATATTGTCATTTAGGCATCTGATTTTTTCCACACACATCCAGAGACAGGAACAACCTTGCTTATGATATTGCGACCATCACCGGTTCATCTGCCATCACAGAAAGAGTTACCTCGCACAAGGCATTGAAACAAAGAGCAAAGCATATAATATTAATGCGATCAGCAATGCTTGCCTACTTCAGGGACTTTTGAGTTTATCTATCCATTTAGCCTCTTACGTTGGCTCAGTGAGCTAAGTTGTCTACTAGATTGGGCCACTAAGTGTGTGCTCATGGTTGTGGTGCCGTCGTCATCATTCCAACTTTGTCATCTGGCTCTCATCATGCCCTCATCTACAGTCATCATCATTGTTATCCCATTGTCGTCATGCCATCATCGTCATACAGTCATCAACATCTCATTGCTGTCATGCCATCATCGTTGTGCTGTTATCGAACCATCGCCATCACTTCAGAAATGTCATCCCATTGGCATCCCATTGTCATCACACCGCCTTTACCATTCCATTGATGTCATTCCTTCTTTGTCATTCAATCGTGATTATGCCACTGTTGTCATGCCATTGTTGTCGTTATACAGCCATCATCATGCACTCATTGTCATGCCATCGTCATGATGCCCGTTGTTGTCGTTCCAGATTCGTCATCCGATTCTCGTCTTACTGTCGTCATGCTGTTATCCTACCAGTGAGATCATTTCAGAAACATCATCTCATTGTCGTCATACCACCATCGTTCCATCAATGTAATTCCTTCAATCATGATTATGCCACTGTTGTCATCGTACAGTCATCATGCATTCATTGTCATAGTGTTGTCATCATTGCAAATTCATCATCCGACGCTTATCATACTATCGTCGTCTGTTTTTATTCGTTCGCCGTGATGCTGTCACCGTCCTACCACCTTTGTCACATAGGTCTGCACATCATCTATCATCATCATCTGTCAACTTGACGAATGACACCTTGCTTCTACAGTTTGTCCAGTTAGTCTTTCGCCATCCCCCTGCGTGCAATGGGTATCCACATTGCGACCACTGCGCAAAAGGACACAACTCCAGGCTTAATGCAGATGTGGTACTCTTCCAGCATCATACCTAGTCCTGTGAACAGCGGCGTTGCAGTTGGAGGCGATGATGGCATCATGGCGGCACTGGTGTCTGCCACAGAGTAAACGAAGTGGGCTATCGTGGCATAGCCGAAGAGGAGCATGTAAATGTGCAAATTTTAGTTGATAGAGTGGCATCACCAAGACAGGGTCGCGGGGATCGTACTGAGCAAGTCCAGTTTACAGCGGCCCAGACCAATAAGCTGTCTACCGGTGGGTTGGTCCAGCGAGGCAGGACATCCAGAAAATGAGCGGGGCACAACGGGAACATCCACTCAAGAGTCTATTTCGAAGACAAGGGTGTCACTGTTCAAATGTACCACAAAGTGCTGGCCTTGTTCTTGCAACAACTCGACAGAGAGCAGCTGGAGGTGACTGAGACAATTCATCCTAGAGCAGCAACCTGATGCAAAATGTTCCCTTTTTCTGCAAAAGTTGCTGGTCACTTTTCGAGCACGACAGATTGAGCGTGAATGCTGTTCATTGCTGTAGTAGCTGCACTAACCTTTCAATCCGCCTCGAGGCTGGTCATGGTGCTGGTTCTCTCTGCTTCTGGAAGCTTCCCGAAACTGTAACCACGCCGTAATCTTGGTTTGTTTTCGCGACACAGCGTTGGACATTGAGGGAACCTAGCTGCAAGTTTCCAGTTTGTAATTTCTTTTCGTTTTTGGCATTTTTGTGCACTCTAGCTTGAGTGAGTGCATCCCGAAGCATCAGTTTTCGGTTTCGGCAAAGCTAGTCCGACAAGCGAGTGGTTAGAGCAGGCCGACAACAAATTGGTCGCATACAGGGCGTTCGACGTCTGCCGACGACTATTTGCACCACATTCCAGAGTAGTGTGGAAGGCATTCACCTTTTCGCCAGGCACCTGCGCACATCGGGGAAACTGGCTGGATTCGTGTACTTCGTTGACCGGATGCACTAAGTGGCCTGTGAGTGCCTCTTTCACGCCTTCGGAGGAGCGATAGGCCTCGGCATCTGTCATGAGCGAAGCAAGAATGACCCATGCTTGAGTACCCCTGCAGTACAGGAGCGTGCGCGCCTTGGCCTCTTTGGAAGTGGCAGTCAGACCTGACGCAAACGCATATACCTCTAATAAGTGTAGCCATGCTGGCCACTGACTTGGGTCATTAGTGAAGAGTGGTGGAGAGCGATGCTCGCAGTTACCAACGGAGTTGCGGGCTGCTCAGCGTTCGGCATTCTCATGCCATGAAGTGGCATTGTTCAGAGTGTGGTTGAGCTACCCAGAGCTCACTAGCAAGGAGAAAGTGCACCGGGCCATTGCCGTGACTTGAAGAACCCTGTCTATTCTCATCACACCCAATATATACGTTCGGAGAGTGCCATCATTCAGTCACTTGAGGCATGTTTTCTGCACCCTCTATAGCAATCTTACTGTACCGAAGGCGATCAGCATGAGTGGTAGTAACAGGGCTGTAAATAAGCGGAGGGTTAGGGTGTTCTAACACCTACCGAAATTATTGCTGCGGCGATATACTGCTCAGCGCAATTTACATATACCTATGTCATTATGCATATAATATCTTTATAACATCGACTTTCGTTAATTCGACCTTGACGGGACCGACGAAACTGATCGAATTATCAGGCGGGTCGAATTAAACAAGATGCAGAAAAAAACACCAACACTACTATTCATGTGCCAGTATTTGCCTGATTCTAACATGTCTCCGAATCAAATGGGTGACTTTCTACTTGTGTAAAGTTGAAAACTAACGTAGAAATTAGATTAAAATGCCTAAACAAAGTAAATATCTAGCACACAACCTATTCTATAGCAAGAAAAATATGTGTTGCACAATGGCGGCTGGTCTCCTAAGGTCAGCTTCACCACACCGTTTTTCAATACATCCGTGTTATGCAGCAATGCATACAAACGCCGTGAAGGCAGTTCTGGCTTCGTATCTGATTGCACTGCGCAGGCACTTTTCAGCCCATTATTCGTGAAAAATAAGGTGCACATTAGAATTAGTAAATACCATAATCAGACTCAATAGGGGAACAGCGCAAAAACACACGACAAGAAGGGAGATACACACCAGTGCTGGGTGTGTGTCTCCCTTCTTGTCGTGTTTTTTTACGCTGTTCCCCTATCGAGTATGTACCGACTAGCCCAAGCCTATACGGTCTTACCATAATCATACATGGTGAGCTACAGTTATCACTTGAAAATATGCATAGGGCAGGCCTAAAATAGGTGTTTTCGATGGGAGATACAACGTCTGTTCAACGCATCCACTGTGACCTAAGCTTTGCTGAAACAGACGCTGTCACTAACGGGATCGCTATTGGGGTCATCATAGGGGTCAGGAGCTTGCGTGCTGACTGACCAAGTTTGAATTATCCGGCAAAGTCTAATTTTAGCACTGAAATAACGGAAGTTTGGGCGCATAAAATTTCATGGGCACCAGCCAGAACAGCTGGTGGGGATCAAATTAACCAAAAAATTGAATTAACAGGAGTCTAATTAATGGAAGCCTACTATAATAGTATGTCATCGAAGGGCTTCATTCACACTTGAAAAGATGTGAGTGTATATTATAAAGTTTCAAAATAGCCGCAGTTATCCGTACGGAACCCCTCCCGAAAATAATTCATGGGTATGGCTCTGGGTAGTAACACAATGATTGTGACAGTAGAGGATGACTATGGCTGATTTGTTAACCATGTGCTCACTCATTCACCCTTCTATAGTTTTGACAGAGATACTTAGGCAGTCTACTGTCAAGCTGCATTAAGAAGTCTTAGTAGGCAAAAAACCCTTTTACGTTAGTAGTACAAAACGACATGGGAGAGCGCGACTGAACAACCTCTTTCCTACTATACTATGTTGACAATGAATCTGACTACCAACTGATTCCTACCACCACCACCTGTGGTTTACTTTTTCCAGCTTACAAACATTTACCTGTTTATCCACATGGCTCAGAGCCACTGTCCTGGAAGCTGACAAGATCATCGGTATCTGTCCAGCTGTTCAGCCTGGTAACAAAGGTAGCAACAGGTGGTGTCTGGGTTGACCTGTTGATCCCCGAGGGCCCGACTGCAACATCAGCTCTGTCACTGAACTGTGTGGCCATTTGCGAATGCACAGTCTTAGCCGATACAACAGCCACGTAGCCATATTGGTTGCTGGAGGAAGGCTGCTTTCTTTTGGTCTGTGCAGAGCCATGTTGGTTGCTGGAGGCAGGTTGCTTTCTTTTGGCCTGTACAGAGAAGAGAACAAAGCTTATGCAAAGGCGAGACTCGTTGTCGTACCTTGCAAAATTTTTTACCAATGTAAGTCTGCCTAGCACATCACACAAGCAACTTGTTTCATATGAGGTTGATAATACTTTCAAGGTACTTTGGCTTAATGGTTATTTAGTAGTGAAATTCCTGAATCAAATACTAAAATATTTTCTCATAGATATAAAGTTTGCGTGGAGTCCATTTGGTAAAAAAATGTTTATTTACATCATTAGATACATCCATGTAATGCCGATCACAACTGGACATCCAGTCTGCTGAGGAGCTTGTTAGTGACAACTGCTATCAGTTATCTGCTACACATAGTAATAAAACAAGGGAACTGCATTTTACCGGATGCACATAGTTTGTTGCATTCTTTGAAGACTATTAGTGTAGCACAGCACCGCATTTTTCTAAACAGTTTGCGAATACAAATATGGTGCGACTTGAATACACTAGAATGGAATGTTATAGCAAGCCCGCAAATTAACAGCTGTAGTGATTTTGTTAGTTTTCACAACACACTTTTACTAAGGAAAATTAAATGATGGACAGAGTAAAAGAGCACTGACTTCCAATTGATATTATTTTCGTGAAGAATTGAATATATACACCAGTGGAAGGAAAACAAGGCAAAGGAGAGCAAATGATACACATCAATTGACATCTTTAAAGAATGTGCTCACAATTGCCTCAAAACCCGGCAAGATATTCAAGTTTATGTTCTGAAGGTGCAACAGAAGGTGCACTGACACAAATCATCAAGCTTAATTATCATTTCAGCCTCAATAATTACACAAGTTAGCCAGGTCCGATGCTTTGCCATCAATTTGCATTCATTATAAAGAGGTGAGCATTCAAGTCGCGGCAGTGGATGCTCAAATGGCCCTCCACAGCATTGTGAACATTGTGATGCTCACGCAAACGGTCGTCATTTGCCAGTCTCTCCAACACATATTTTTCAACGGGTCAGTGGCACTGAATATAAAACACTGAGTATTGCACTCTTTCACTATGCCTGTCCGTTTTCCTTAGCATGTGTGTGCTGTGAGCACCATCAAAACGCACCGTTACGAAATCAGCCAAGCTTCAATCCTTGCAGGCTACAGTAAAGAGGCGCAACTGGCCACTCGAGGCACTTTGCATGTATTCGCGGGCTTCTTTCACACTCAGAAAAACACTTTTATGTAGCACGTATTGAGCACCAGAAAGCTGTATTAGGAGTTTATCCTGTTGCTAAACAATTTTATCATTGACACTTTTCATCTAATTATAATATTTTAGAAGTTGATTAATTACTTATGACTAATTATCTAATTAACGGAATGCAAAAAAATACTCTGAGTATCTCCAAGCGACGGCAAACAGCATAACCTTGATTCTGTCCAGCTACGTGGCATTTGCATATTTTTAAATCTTGCTGCATGATAGTTGGGACACCCTGTATATATATATATATATGGAGATTGTACACCACACAAAGACAAACTACTACCACTACCCGGACAAGACTGCTTTAAGAACGAAGATGCACATTTTTTTTCATTGCCGAAACAACACTTTGTGTAACTCCTGAGAAACGTTTTTCATTGCTAAGGCGTGCAGCCACTTCGCATCAAATTGTGCTATTTTTAAAAATAATATGAAAAAAGTTTTCGTTTACGAATTCATGAATGTACATAATGTATGTCGATGACCTAGTTGCATGGTACACAACTTGGAAAAGCAGACAGCGCTTTCGGAATTGTGGGCCTGCTATAGTATTCTATATTTAAAAATACAGGAACGAAGCTTTGCGCTAGAACTTCAATACTATCATATGATGCAAGTTTCACTCGCTTTCCGTGACCTGCTGTCGACTTGTTTGAAGCGATATTTGGAAGTAACTTGCGATCATGGTATTGTAGTCATCACACGACGCATACTGTTATTTGATTACACTCGGGAATTGATGAGGCAGACAGTCCGAAGCAGGGCGGCTTCCTGTTTAGAAGCCTTTGTGAAAATTACGGAAAGCATAGTTCGCAATAAAATAAGGGCCAGTACCTCCGAGAGATTTGAAAGTGTCGTGTCTCCTGACACCGTCTGTTCTGAAAATTGCCGAGACATTTAGTTAGGATGGGCTCTCCACAGCTAGCAGCACGTGTTACAACGGGGTAGGTGAGCCTCAACTAGGCGACTGGTCGTAGCAGTCTGGTATTGAGTGATCGGGCAGAGACGAATCGCTCTCCCTATGTCCATAATTATCTGCCAAATTCGTTCTTGATGGCTTCTATACGCATCCTCCCCCCCTCCTCACATCCATCACCCCACTCTCTTATTAAAATTCTTGTCCATTAGTCACTGTCGCACTCGGTGACCCCTAAAATTCCTATATTTCAATTTCTACGTGGACTTATTCACCTTCCCTGGCCCAGCACTCCTGTCCTTCATATATTTTGATGTGCGCAAATCAGCGTTCTGTAGCGTCTTCCTTTCCTGTCGCGTTTTTTGCCGTGTTAATTCTTAACAGCGCATACAAACTAGCCTAACAGCAAGCTAGCTCTTCTCAAGTTTATTAACATAATGAAAGTCACATTCAAGAGAAATAAAAAGAAGAGAAAAAAAAAGGGGGGGGGGGTGCTTGTTATGAGTTTCCTAGACAAGCAAGTCGCAATATTTTCGGAATGCTTTTCTTCCGCGAAGCGTGGTCGATCATTTGGTCAAGTACCAGAAATGAGAAGCTCTTCGATGACACGAATGCCTGGTGGAGAGCAACAATATGCCTCCAAGTTTTATGTACGCGCTCGTCCCATCTCTATCTATGTGTGGAATTTTTAGCGCTTATCCCCCCTCAGCCGTTATGGTTAACAAAATCCAGAATGAGGTAGAGGCATGTCATGAGTTGGGCGACAACGCTCTGTGCATGGGAGAGGGGATCATCCCCATGACACCCCTCTTGGGACCGCCCAGTAGCCCTCACAATACTTTCACATTCAAGCTTACCCTTTCATCCATGTCACTCTTTCGAAGCCCACCTCCTCAAACTTTCTGTTGTGTTGGAAAGGGGGTGGAGTTCGTCAGAAAATTTCGGGGAGGGGGGGTCGACCCCCATACCCTCCCCCCCCCCCCCCAGGCTACGCCAATGGTTTCAGCTCAACGTTTCATTAGTCACAATGCATGTATGCAGTCGTATATCCATAAGTCCGCACTTTCATCGGCACTTCGCCCCAGGGCACTCCAATATAAGTGCATGTATTCCTTGTGTTTGTACAAAAATTGATACATGAGCCCCCCCATGACTCTTTGATTCGTATTCAAAATTTCTGATTATCGTACACCCCTGTGTGTGTGTGCGTGCGTGTGCGTGCGTGCGTGCGTGTGTGCGTGCGTGTGTGAGCTGTTGGGCTCCCTTTAGGAGCGCTCTCTTTTGGCAGGCGTTCTCCCTCACCTGTCTCCGTCGCTCCCTCCGGGCAGCCGCAGCACGCGCTCGCTTCGCCGCTCGGCGCCGTCGCTTCGATGCCGCATGCCGCTCCCGCTCTGCCACTCTCTGCTCCTCGCTCTGATTTTGCCATCGTTCTCGAGCGGCTGCCGCGTGCCGTGCCCGCTCGGCCGCACGTTCCTCTTCGCTCTGTCGCTGTCGCCGTTCGCGAGCGGCCGCGGCGTGGCGCTCTCGCTCGACCACCTTCTCTTCTTCGCTTCGATTTCTCCGACGTTCTCGGGCCGCAGTCGCGTGGTGTTCCCGCTCGGCCGCTCGCTCTTCTTCGCTCTTGTTCCGTCGCCGTCGTCGCGCCGCCTCTGCGCGTCTACGCTTGTGTTCGAGCTCTTCTTGTTCAGTGCGCGGCCTCTTCTTCCTCGGCATAGCCTGCCCCGGCACATATCCCCGCCCTCTTGAGCGCAAGTCACCAACAAAATGCGGCGGTGATACCGTCAATGTTGGCCCCTACGAAAGACACTTACGGCCTTCGATTCCCCGTTGCGTGACGCGCATAGGCTTGTGGGGTATAATTAGCGTAATTGTAGAAGGCTCATTGCATGACAAAGCTTTCTAGCGACCACGCACGAAACTAACGAAACCGGAAGTGCTACTTTGGCTTGGCTCGAACTGGACTGACTCCGGTCGGCTTTGGCTAGTGCACGTTTTTCTCGCTGTCGTCTGCTAAATGGACTTACATTTGGAAATGCGACTGTTTGCTTGAAGTCAGGGGCAAAGTCAGGACTCGATGACAATTAACCAAATTAAGGTCAGTGCGACGCCTCGCATTGGGCGCTAACGGGAAGACAACAAATGAAGCTGTGCAGAGTGATATGGGCTTGACAAGTTTTGACGTAAGCTTAGAGCAAAATTTCTTTTATTATAGGAGAAACACTGACCAATGCACTGACTCACAGTGGAGGAACCTTACGCGACTGGTGCAGCTATGACCTACTGAGGTATAGCAATGCCCCCGGAAAGCATGCCACAAATCAGTTAAACACTGTTGCATCAGCGCACAACATACTCTGTGCTCTGCAACTGGTCCGGCTTCATTTTTGGAGAGCCAGCTCCTCGCGCTGCGCATGCGAGCTGACCATGGAAGAGATCCATGGAGCTGACGACCTCACCAGGGACGTACTCTCGGACGATCACTTTAGGCGATACTACTATCGCCTATCCAGCTCTAGCCTATCGCCTTCGCGTGACGTAGTGCTCAACCAGCCAATCAGCGTGCGCCTGATGGCCGAAGCGATAAAAGTAATCATACCAGAATCCGTCCCCATACGATGCCGCCGCCACAGAAAAATCTTGTCGTTGCAAGTTGTTCGGACATTTCTGTGGTCGAACTGGAGGACAGAGGGCCATCGCCGGAACCTTCGCGTCTGCAGAACCACGCTGAAAAGGCAGAAATCCGGAAAGCAGCTGCCCGGGAGCGAATGCGTGCCTGGCGAAAGCGCCAGGCAGCAAACGCCGCCGCTCGAAGTGGTCCGATCGAGGCCGAGCGGGCAAAAGCCCGGAGAGAAGCTGCCCGGAAGCGAAAGCGTGCTTATCGAGAGCGCCAGGCAGGAGACGTCGCAGCCATACAAGCTCGCAGAGAAGCAGACCGGGAACGGAAAAGAGCCGCGAGCAAGCGACTCAGGAAATTGGACGATAGAGCTGTATACAGGCCTTTAGAGAAGCGGATCGGGAGCGCAAGAGGTCCGCGAGAAAACGCACGGCGGAAGATGCTGTCGTCGCACATGCCCGTAGAGCAGAGGACCGGGAAAGGGGGGAAAAAATGCCAGGCCTGCGCGGCACACACAGCACAGTCACAGCGTAAGCTAGACGAGCGTTTCGACAGTACCATAGAATAAAGAACCAACAGTACTACCTAGTAATTTGAGTGAATGCGCCAGGAACGCGCTTGGGACGCCGTCGCGCGTGCAAGCCGACGCGTTCCATCGCCGATGGCTAGCGCCGTTCGGCCCAGCCAAGCAAGCGCTTGCGTGGCTCAGTGGCCACGCAAGTATCCGCCTCCCACGCAGCGGGCCTGGGTTCGATCCCAGCGGAGAGCGGGTACTTTTTTTTTTCCCATGCAATAGCGGCTACGGGGCAGCGGCGGCGGCATCATCGCGACCCGAAACGGCTATTGGAATGAGCCCATAACAGCTTACGCTGTAAAAAGCCACCAGAAAACGGCAAGTAGAAGAGAACGGCAGCATGCAGTAGCAGCACAGATTCGAGGTGGGACGAGGCATACTTGGGCAGCTGGTTCAATATCAGCAGCCAGTTTGGAGCCCCCTGCGACTTGTGCAATCGCCCGTGCTACCAAAGTAGTCTGTGGCCACCGCTCGCTATGTATGCGGATTTGCTGGTGCAGCTGTTAATCTGTCCGAAGTTCCTTCTAACGTTCATGAAGCAGCCATTCTGTCCTATCTAAACTCTATTCTGTCCTATCTATATGCCTCTCTTAGGGAAAGGAGGTGTGACCATCTGACAAGGTACATGAGCATGCTCCAAGCCCTGAGAATGAAGCACAAACTGCCATTACCTCAACTGTATTAATATAAGACTGCATTGCAGAATAAACGCTGTTTTGTTCAATAGTGCTCCCCTGCGCATCATATTCTAAAAAAAAAAAAGAACCGTACATTTGCACATCAAACTTTTTATTAGCTTCCGAGAGCAGGGGTCGTTGCGATCAGAAAAGCATATGGCATGGCCACAAGACAACACGTGCAGTAGAATTGCGAAACTGGAGAGAACGCGAAGCCAATGTAGTTGATATTTCATGGTGCCTTTTTCATGCTGCTTTATATAGAATTAGCTCGTAGAGCACATTACTTAAGAAATGAAGGCTTGGATAGTTAGACGCTTGCTATGCAAACACAATTATGAAAAAAAAATATAGACTCGTTTCTTTTCTTTTCCCCCACTACGGCGTGCCTCATAATCAGAACTGGTTTTGGCACGTAAAACCCCATAATTTAATTTTTTTTTCGTTTCTTTTCTTTGTTTTTTTTTAAGTTAGAATAGTATGTGAAGCCAAACGAAATCATTCTATTGTAGCACAGCTTGATAAAGTCTTGGCACAACCAACAGCCTTGGCACACATCATGCCAAGGCTGTTGGTATGACTCTTAGCAGTGGCAAGTTGCCTCTCTTGCCACTTTCATCTTCCTTTCTTTGATTAAGAAAATGAAGGTTATTGCTAATTTTGCATCCATGCAAATGGTGCATTTCACTTTAACAAAAAAGTAAGTTTCCCAGAAAGGTAATAATTAGGGTGTATGAATATTCGAAAATTCATAGATTCGTATTACATCCGAAATAAATGGAATATATTGATGCCTGTGTGAGAGGAAACGCGGTTCTTAAAGTTTGTTTTATCTAATCTAAGAATGTGTGTCTGATTTTGTGTGTATTATGTCATTTCGTGCTGCTGGCTAAATTTCGCCTGTAAAGCGTGCTCAGCCACTATACATCTAAGCTGTACAGAAGACGCAGCCCCTCAGTAGCAAGGGTGTGGGGTCAGCGGGAGTTCATTCACAGCGCAACGAAAAGGGACGGGGGTGACTGCACAAAAGAATCTTACTGCAATACGAACGCTCTTTCCGGGAGCACACATTCAACAGGCCGATCCTCAACAGCGATTAATGACAGCTGGCACAGTGTCAAATGCCTCCGAGTTTACGGGCATTTGATGCTATATACACTCGAGCCTCGTTATAACGAAGTTGAAGGCTAAGCCGAAGTTAGTTCGCTATATCCATTACTTCGTTATACCGACTATTGTCATTTACTCCACTATACATATGCCCAACGGTATGTGCAATTTTACGCAGGCAAAGAAGATCACGGCTTCGCGGCTCGTCGAACCGCTAGGCAGCCACGTATGCGATGAAAATTCAATAAAGCAACAGCAAAAGACTCCGGCGTGTGCAACACGCAACTTTTTAGCACCTGACGCGACAGCCGTAACGATACAGTGTCCTATAATTATGTCCCACTGTTATGGTCTTTCGCTTTTGCTTTACACTTGGTTCGCTCGTATTGTTGTGAAACCCGTCGAAGTACACGGCCGACAGGTCTTGGCAGTGCCAGAAACGTGGACGTACACGCGGACGCGTTCAGCCCGTGAAAGCTAAACTACCTGATCCGCCGTTTTCTCGTGGCCCCTCGGCTCCGCTGTGCGTGCGCTTGGCTTGGCTTGGCTGGCTTGGTTTCACGAAAATAACGGAAAGTGCGTCTATATATATATATATATATATATATATATATATATATATATATATATATATATATATATATCTTCGTCAGACATACCTGCTACAGGGATAGAGAGGTGCGATAAGATAGCAGTGCTATGTGTGCTGGCGGTGAGAAATACCAGGGCTGCTCGACGTCGTATTTGACGCGGGAACTTTGAACTGCCGCGCCGATCGAGTACGGAACCGGGCGGAAAGCGTCTTGCTCGGTGCGCAACGGTCGGTAATCTTGGTTTTGGAAATGAATCTAGTTCGTTATATCCATTGGCAGAACAACTGTATTTCGTTAAAACGATTAAAGAACCCCGTTTATTCGCATCACACCCATTATATATATACATTCGGAGGGCGCCACCATCCAGTCACTTGGGACATGTCTTTTGCACCCTCAACTGTAATCATACTGTACTGAAGGCGATGGCGGTAACCAAGGGCAGGGTTGCGGCCCTACCAGCAGTTATCGCTGCGGCGATATACTGCTCAGCGCAACCTACATATACGTATGTCGTTATACATATAATATTTTTACACAGTCGACTTCCGTTAATTTGACCCTGAAGAAACCGACGAAATTGATCAAATTATCAGGCGGGTCGAATTAAACAAGATGCAGAAAAACGCGCCATCACCACTATTCATGTGCCAGTATTTGCCTGATTCTAACATGTCTCTAAATCAAATGGGTGACTTTCTACTTGTTCAAAGTAGAAAACTAACGTAGAAGTTACATTAAAGCTCCTAAACCAAGTAAATATATATATATATATATATATATATATATATATATATATATATATATATATATATATATATATATATATAACGTACACACTAATCTTTAGTAAGAAAAACGTGTTTGCACTCCTCACCATCACCCGTGACTTTCCTAGCCTGCCGATCCATCGCCCGCCCTACCACGTAACAAAAAAGCCCGCCAAAATACCCAAACAACGCCCCACGGTAAGCCCTACGGCGCTATCTGGCTACCTCCGCTAGCCTCCCTACACCTACCACGGTTTAAAACTGCCGCCCTACACTGTTTACACCATGCACAATAACTTGCTTATATTTTTTTTTTTAAATGCAAAGAAAGCTTCGTTTTAAAATAGGCCAATAAATACAAAAGCGCTTATCTTCGGTCGAGCTCCGCCGCTTCGGTTGCTCCCTCGCATAGAGTTTCATGCTCCCTCGCTAATTGCGCCCAACCAGCCAATCAGCGCGCGCCTGACGGCCGAGGCGATAAGTAGTATCTTGATAGTATCGCCGAAAGTAGTGATCGTCGCAGAATACGTCCCCATGCCCATGCGTTGTAGTTCATATGCGCGCTGACGATCTCACGATGCCGCCGCCGCAGAAAAATCTTGTCGTTGCAAGTTGTTCGGACAGTTCTGTTGTCGAATTGGAAGACGGAGGGCCATCGCCGGGACCTTCGCGTCTACTGAACCAAGCTGAACAGGCAGAAACCCTGAAAGCAGCAGCCTGCTGGCAGTGGACGTGTGCTGTTGGAAAGCGCCAGGCACCAGGCGCCGCCGCTCGAGGTGGGCTTTCGCGTTTGACCGAGGCCGAGAGGGCAGAAGCCCGGAAAGAAGCGGCACGTAAGCATGCTCGTGATTTTCGAAAGCGCCAAGCAGCAGACCCCGCAGCCACACAAGCTCGCAGAGAAGCGGACCGGGAACGGAAAAGAGTCGCGAGGAAAAGACTGTTAGAATTGGGCGATGGAGCCTTACAGCGCTTACAGGCCCTTAGAGAAGCGGATCGGGAGCGCAAGAGGACCGCAAGGAAGCTCCAGGCGGAAGCAGTCGCACAAGCCCGAAGAGAAGCGGATCGCGAACGCAAGAGAGCCGCGAGAATACGCACAGCGGAAGATGATGGTGTGGTCGCGCAAGCCCGACGAGAAGCGGATCGCGAACGCAAGAGAGCAGCGAGAAAACGCAGTGCGGAAGATGGTGGTGTCGTCGCACAAGCCCGACGAGAAGCGAATCGCGAACGCTTGAGGGCCGCGAGAAAACGCAGTGCGGAAGATGGTGGTGTCGCACATGCCAGTAGTAGAGAAGCGGACCGGGAACGGAAAAAAGCCGCTATAAAACGGCAAGCAGAAGAGAACACCTAACGGCAGCAGTAGCAGCACAGATTCGCGGTGGGAAGAGGCATACTTGGGCAGCTGGTTCAATATCAGCAGCCAGTTTGGAGCCCCCTGCGACTTGTGCAATCGCCCGTGCTACCAAGACAGTCTGTGGCCACCGCTCCCGATGTATGCGGATTTGCTGGTGCATCTGTTCCCTGGGAAGAACGCTAGTGCTCTCCACGTGTGTGCCTCGTGCCGGACGACCCTGCGAGAGAACGAGACGCCCGATCTTTCTCAGACCCTCGGTGCGGTCTCTCCACTACGTGTACGTAGTGTCCACGTGCAAAGCTTGGAGAGTTGAAATGTTTTCGAGTGAGGGCGCGTGACTATATATATGTATATAGTCACGCCCGTTTAGTCTGCATACATATCTGATTGCGAGTTCTTTATATTTCTATATCAAAGTCGCTGAAGTGGTTTTTCCCCTATGCAAAGCCTCCGCCCTTTCTCAGAAAGTACGTCATCATCAACCTATATTCATGTCCAATTCAGGACAAAGGCCTCTCCCTGCGATCTCCAATTACACCTGTCTTGTGCTAGCTGATTCCAACTTGCGCCTGCGAATTTCCTAACTTTATCACTCCCCCTAGTTTTATGCTGTCCCCGACTGCGCTTCCCTTCTCTTGGTATCCATTCTGTAACTCTAATGTCAACCGGTTATCCATCCTGCGCATTACATGGCCTGCCCAGCTCCACTTTTTCCGCCTAATGTCAAGTACATTATCGGCTATCCCCGTTTGTTCTCTGATCCACACCGCTCTTCCTGTCTCTTAACGTTAGTCCTAAGATTTTTCGTTCCATCGCTCTTTGTGCGGTCCTTAACTTGTTCTCGAGATTATTTGTTAACCTCCAAGTTTCTGCCCCATATATTACACTGGTAGAATGCAATGATTGTACACTTTTCAATGAAGGTGGTAAGCTCACAGTTAGGATTTGGCAATGCCTGCCGTATGCACTCCAACCCAATTTGATTCTTCTGTAAATTTCTTTCTCATGATCAGGGTCCCCTATTAGTAACTGACCCAGATAAACGTACTCCTGTTACAGACTCTAGAGGCTGACTGGTGATCCTGTATTCTTGTTTCCTTGCCAGGCTATTGAACATTATCTTTTCCTTCTGCACAGCAATCTTCAACCCCACTCTTTCACTTTCTCGGTTAAGGTCCTCAATCATTTGCTGTAATTTGTCCCCATTGTTGCTGAATAGGACAATGTCATCTGCAAACCGAAGGTTGCTGAGATATTCGCCGTTGATCCTCACTCCTAAGCTTTCCCAGTCTAAGAGCTTCAATACTTCTAAGCATGCACTGAATAGCATTGGAGAGATTGTGTCTCCTTGCCTGACCTCTTTCCTGATAGGTAACTTTCTACTTTTCTTATGGAGAACCAAGGTTGCTGTGCAATCCTGGTAGATATTTTGCCAAGATATTCACATATGCCTCCTGTACTCCTTGGTTACACCATGCTGCTATGACTGCTGGTATCTCTACTGAATCAAATGCTTTTTCATAATCCTATGAAAATCATATAGAGAGGTTGATTGTACTCTGCAGATTTCTCTATTACCTGATTGATGACATGGATATGATCCATCGTAGAATATCCCTTCCTGAAGCCAGCCTGTTCTCTTGGTTGGTTGAAATGTTGCCCTGATTCTATTCAAAATTATCTTGGTGAATATTTTATACAATACTGAAAGCAAGCTAATGGGTCTATAATTCTTCAATTCTTTAACGTCTCCTTTCTTATGGATGAGTATAATGTTGGCGTTCTTCCAGCTTTCTGGTACACTTGGAAGTCGTAAGGCATTGCGTATAAAGGGCCGCAAGCTTTTCAGGCATGGTATCTCCTCCATCTTTGAATAAATCAACTGTTATTGCATATTCTCCGACACCTTTTCCCGTGGTCATGTCTTTCAAGGCCCTTCTAACTTCATCGCTAGTTACAAAAGGAGCCTCTGTCTCTTGTTCATCACTACTTCGAATGCAAGTAGCTTGGCTGCTGTGGGAACTGTACAGGTCAGTATAAAATTCTTCCACTAATTTTACTAGGTCATCGAAATTGCTGATGATATTACCCAGCTTATCTTTCAGAGCATACATCTTGTCTTGCACTATGCCAAGTTTTATTCTCACTGATTTCATGCTACGTTCGTTTTTTACGGCTTCCTCAATCTTTCCCACGTTATAATTTCAAATATCCCTTACTTTTTTTCTTGTTGATCAGTTTTGACAGTTCAGGGAATTCTGTCTGATCTCTTGAGTTGGACACTTTCGTACTTTGTCGATTCTTTATTAGGCCCTTTGTTACTTGGCAGAGCTCACCTACTGGTTGCCTCAGTGCCTTACCTCCCACTTCAATTTCTGCTTCGGACATCAGCCTAGTTACGGTTTCATTCATTACCTCTATGTTATCTTCATCTTTCTGTTCTAAAACTGCATATTTGTTTGCGAGCCTGAATTGTTCTGCTTTTACCCTTACTGCGTCAGGTTGGCTTGTTTCTTCTTGACTAATTTTACTCTTTCTGTGAATTGAGAGAAATCCTAGATCTCACTCGCCTATGGGCGCTACACTTTACCCTAGCTAGCACTTCTACATCCTGCACTATGCTGGGATCGGCAGAGAGTATGAAATCTATTTCATTCCTTGTTTCTCCATTAGGGCTATTCCAGGTCCACTTCCTGTTGCTGCGCTTCCTGAAGAAGGTATTCATTATTCAGAGCCTATTCCTTTCCACGAATTCTACCAGCATCTCAACTCTAGTGTTCCTAGAATCGATGTCGTAGTTGCCAATTGCTTGCTCGCCAGTCTGTTTTTTCCTGTCGCCCATGACTACAGTATACCGAGTTTTCACCTTTCTTATCGCTAATTCAACATCTTCATAAAACTCCAAATAACCCATGGCCTTCGGTCCCCAGTGGCTGCGAAGCACCTGACCAAGGTGGTGGTCAGACCTGCAATGCAGCAGAGGGTGCTAAAAATCTCTGGATCCAGACAGGCCGCCACTGGAAACTGAACCTGGCAATGTTCAACACGCGAACACTCTTAAGTGAGGCTAGCTTAGCAGGGCTGTTTGAACAATTATGAGGCATTGCCTGGGATACTATTGGCCTTAGTGAAGTTAGAAGAACTGGTGAGGCTTATACAGTGCTGACTAACAGCCACATCCTCTGCTACAGAAGTCTTCCAGATAACAGAAAATGCGGCGTAGGATTTCTAATCCATAAGGACATAGCAGGCAACATTGATGAAGTCTACAGCATTACTGAGAGGGTAGCAGTCGTCGTAATAAAGCTGAATAGGAGGTATAGAATAGAGGTAGTACAAGCCTACGCACCCACCTCCAGCCACAATGATGAAGAAATAAAATAGAAAATATGTACTCTCATTTTAATGCTTCAGAGTAGCTTTGCTGTGGCATTGACTCATTTCGACGGGTTGTGGAGCTTGAAGATCTGAACATCATTTTTTACTGCACATACTTAAGAACGCATTGCATGGATGGCCAATTCAGTTAGTATATAAGCCACCCAGCAAAGTTTTACAGAACTTCTACTTACTGGTGCGATTAAACAATTACTGCGTGAGCAGCACTGCGGTTCTACCGCCACTAAACCACCTCGTAAATGAAGTGTGAATGAGTTGGCATCAATTAGGGGGTTTATTGATTGGTGGCATTTCGTGCCAAAACACCAATTATGAGGCACACTGTAGTGGGGGACTCAGAATTAACTTTGGCCATGAAGTTCCTGTTCAGGTGTGCCTCATTTATTTTACACAGCACCAAAAAACATGGACAAAGAAGAACACGGGACGAGCGCTTGTCCTGTGTTCACCCTTGTCAGTGTTTTTTGGCGCTCTGTAAGATGAATGATCCCTACAAACTAGCTCGCGCCCAAGGCCTTCTGAGGTGTGCCTCACCATCTGGGACAGTAAACAGTCACATTTTTCACAACAGGGCTTGTAGTGAGTGCTACCAGCTAGGTGCATGAAACACCTTCCTCGTCACAGTATGCACAAAAACTGCATAGTGAGAAATATGCAAAAGAATGCCGCAGTATGCAGCCAACTGCAAGAGCACTACACATGAGGGGAGCAGCAGACAGCGTAGAGGGATCACCCAAACACCCTGTTGCTACCTAGAAGCATATGAAGAGCATATGCAACCTAGTTTGTGGTGCACTTTTTCCATAGCCAGACAACATCGTCCAGACATCAGAGTCCATCATAGTCTGGAAATTGAATACAGCACCACCATCTGTCTGGGGCAGTCAGCCTATCAACTGAGCCAGCCAAAGGCTAGTGAGGGCAGCTGATCAACAGCTCAAATCACTGGAACACTGCAGAAATTCATAAGGTGGGGAAAGTTTCCTCAACGGGAAGCTTGACAACTGCCCAATAATGGCACAAGGGAACAACGTATAAGGCAACCCAGATCATTTATGATGAAATGACCGTCACATGCTTGCTTGCGTTTCTTCTGCATTACCGAATGGAAGATCTAGGGCTGAGAGCCTCCCTCTGGAGGCATGCTGGCACTTCTACAACGACAAAATTGAGCATGCAGTCAGCCCCCAACAACCCTGTTCTCTGTGTTTTGATCAGGCCTTTGTCCCCTGACGCCCTCCCCGACTTTGCCTCTGGTGTTACCACATTTCATATGTCATGCCCAACCAGCACGTGGACTTTAGCTCATAGCCACATGCTTACTCTCATCCTCTCTCTCGTACAGGCTGAGAATGAGCAGTCTAGCTCTAGGTGCGGACGCAAGTCACTTCCTGCCGGATCCACTACAGCTGTGCAAGCGGACGCTTCTGTGCAGTGCAGTCGGAAAGCAGATGTTGGTGTCAAGTCCACACAGGTGGAGCTGTTTTCATCTACGGTCGCCAGGTCAGCGCACTGTGAAGATCTGATGGACTGTTGTGGTGCTCCTTTTCTTGTGGAACAGCCGCTGCCAGACAAAGGTCCAGCACCCTGCATTTTGGATGGATGATGATTTAGCGCCCTGTGTAAAACTGTTTGGGCTTACGTCAAGAGGAACTGTTTGCAAGCGGAACCATTGAAATGGCCACTGCGATATAAAATCTCAGGTAATTGGCTGAAGCAGACCATTATATCTTTCCAACATCTGTCAGGTGACGCAAATGTCACATTTAAACTGGCTTCTTTTAATTCACTTGATTACTGCATGGCATGTGCATGAATGTTGGTTGTTATTACTGAGAGTGGTGGCTGTAGCTCGCCTATAAAAGCTGAAGAACTAAACACAAGTATACCCCACTTCCGGTGTGAACTAAATCAGCAGAGTGGAAAAAAACATACAAGCACGATTTAGGGCTCTCCACACTTGAAATTAAGTCTTTTTCTTGGGGGAAAAAGAACCATACTTGTGAAAGATTTGTTCACTACTTGAAATATTTCTTTCAAACTTGCGCCGTGTTCACGAATTTGGACATCTCAGAAAACGGCAAAGTGCCCACTTGTTATGGCAGTGGGACACTGTACAATTGCAACGTGTGCTTGTGCAAGTTTAGCATGAGAGCCTGCTCATCTCATGTGCTGGATGCATGAAGCTTTGAATGATTGAACTTCTTGCCAACTCCAGTGCTTTCACAATTATCTGAAGTGTGGCATATTGGCACCATTTTTTTAGATACCACAATCATGCTGCATGCAGGGACACTTCAAATGCATGTACAACTCTGAGCACTAGGGAACCTGGATTTAGGTAGATACATTTGGAGGGTTTAATGTAAACACCATAGGGTAAAAGTGATTCTTTTGGCCTACCGACTGAGCCCTTAGACAATTGAAATCATTTCATTAAAATGTAGTTCCATATGCACTCAGTATGACTGCATTGCTCCCCTGTGCCATCTGCTGTGATCGTCATTTCCTCAGCAGCTCTGGTGCAGCAGCTTTGGTGGCCACACAGAATGTGCTGTGTGTTAAACAACACACAGCATATACTGTTGGTATTTAATCGACTATACCAATGTGCAGCACAACAAGTATAGTACTTGGTTTATGCACGCTGTATTTACAAAACAGCCCTGCATTGTTCTAGATGTCAGTTGATAAGGAGTTGGCAAGTTCTGCCCAATCTTTCATTTGCAATCTCTAGTTGGATGTGTAGCAGTGGACAGAGCCACCATATTTTGCATGATGACGATGCATTGTTACACTGTTATGCCTTATCACTTGCAGCAGTGTGCCCATGATTTGTTGCAAACTGATGAGCTACAAAAGCTCAAATTTATTAAGGCAGAAGCCCTTAGATGGCTTGCAAGTTGAAAAATTCTACGTCTGGTGTTATGGCACCACAATTCATGGTGCCACCAAGTGTTGGTGCCACCAACAAAGGTTGCGGGTTCGTGTGCCTTAATTAACTCTACGTTAAATAAGATGGCGTTAATTAAGGCACTCGTACCAACAACCTTGGGTGGGAGTCGAACACACGACCTTTGGTGTTACTTAAGGCAAAGTTAATTAACACACAGTTAATTAAGCCACTCGAACACATGACCTGTGGTGGGAGTCAAACCCACAACCTTTGGTGTTAATTAAGGCACAGTTAACTAATATAGAGTTGATTAAGGCACTTGAACCCACAACATTAGTTTGCAATCAAACCGTTGACCTTTGGTGGGAGAAAACAATAGAAGTAACAATACATTCAAATGAGAATGTCAAGTAATTTAAATAATGTCTCGTGAGCGTGCAGGCTTTCGCCTTCATCCTCTTTAGCATATGCTAAAGTGACTGTTAACTCTTTGTTTGTAGTCAAACGTGTTTGAGTGTTGCACATAACACAATCAAGGCCAAGGTTGCGCCAAGCTGGGCTCTTACAAACATGAAATACGCTTGGGAAATTATAGCACAGAGAACACTGCACAGAGAACAGTCCAAGTTAATTTACCAGCATAATGGAGACACGCCATAGACCAGTGGTTGTGTGCTATGGAATTGTTTCTTTCACCTTATTCCAGCTGAGATTCCTGTGATCACTCTCATTCCACCTAGAGCTAATTTGTAACGTCCATAGTACCAGCTGTCACCATATCTTACTGCTTTTTGACCAACTTGGTTATAACTTCACTAATACACTTCAACGCATCGTGCCCTTGTCAAGCTTTCATTTTTGTGTGATAAGTTATTGTATTGCTTCAGTCTCTGTAAAAACTTTTATGGTCCAAGAAATGATAAGCGTGTCCTCCTTTTTCTGGATTATAACTGACACCCATAAATCACTCACTCTGCTTTGCTTGGACTTTCTATAATTGCTATGTTTGTTACTTAACGGTATTTCTTGGCATTATTTTCAAAATTTTTCTTTTATTTATACATACTGCAGCCTCAATGAGGCTGTTGCAGTTCTAAGATTACTTTTGCATGAACAAGTGTGCCATCATTCTTTTTTTTTTTTCTTGCTGCTGATAGTGTATTTCACATTTGCTGTCTATCACCGAACTGTCGAAGCTCTTTTTGCTTCTGTTGTATCGTTTGCGTTTTGCATTCCTGATCAATTGCTTGCTTCTTTTATCTTCATTTCAGAAGCTTCGCACTTGTTTGATTTCAGTGGATTCTCTGTCTTGCAGTTTTTATTTTCATCACCATGATATGTTCCAGCTCATCGAACTGTTATGCTTTGTGGTGACACGTTCAAAACATTTAGTCTCTCTGCTCACTGACATCTTGCTTAATCTGTCAGAAGTTCCTTCGAACATTCATTAAGCAGCCATTCTGTCCTTTCTAAACTCACATATGCCTCTCTTAGGGAACGGAGGTGTGACCAGTCTGACAAGGTGCATCAACATGCTTCCAGCCCTAAGGAGGAAGCACAAACTGCCATTACCTCAACCGTGTTAATATAAGACGGCATTGCAGAATAAACGCTGTTTTGTTCAATACTGCTTCCCTGTGCATCATATTGTTACAGGGGAGAAAATATATGTATTTACAGTATATACAGTTAGAAGGTGGCCGTGAGTATACAGTGGCCAGGGTAAAAAAAAAAATAACTATACATTTGCACATCAAACTTTATATTAACTTCAGGGAGCAGGGGTCGTTGCGATCCGAAAAGCATATGGCATGGCCAGACGACAACACGTGCAGTAGAATTTCAAAACTGATGAGAACAGGAAGCCAAGGTAGTCGATATTCCATGGTGCCTTTTTTGTGCTGCTTGGTACAGAATTGGCTCGTAGAGCATATAAATTAAGGAATCGAGGCTGTGAGAGTTGAGACACTTGCTATGCAGATACAATTGTGAAAACCAATAGACTCAATTTTTTTTTTTTTTGTTAGAACAATATGTGAAGCCAAAAAAAATTATCCCACTGCAGCACAGCTTGACTGAAGTATTGCACACATCATGCCAAGGCTGTTGGTTTGGCTCTTAATAATGGCAAATTGCCTCTCCTGCCACTTTCATCTCGCTTTCTTTAAGAAAATGAAGCTTATTGCTAATTTTGCAGCCATGCAAACGGTGCATTTCACTTTAACCAAAAAAGTAAGTTTCCCATACGCCTTATGCTTTTATTGGCGTTATACAATTGCTACCAAAAATTGAGCCCCGCGATTCCTCCAATTCTTGTGCTGTGCGTCGTTTCAGAGGGGAGCTTGATACTCCAACAAAAGCAACTTAAGATACTGCTAGCCTACACAATTCAACTAGTTACCAAATGACATTAGAAAACATAAAAGCACTGCTGTCTGGCAACAAATTGTTTTGAACCAAGGGGCCAGTTTTGGGAGAAGGACGACAGTTTGAAGTGGGGGGGGGCAAACCATTACACAAGCCCAAGCGCATGTAATGCTTTGTAGTGCATGGTGTGGGCAATATGCGATGCCTCCTTAGAGAGCCGAGTCATTCAAGCGGGCATCAAAGGTCAGAACATTATATAGATTTATTTTTAAGGTTCAATTTTGGCAGCTTATTGCTTGCTCTGGAAGGAATATATTATTGCAAATGGATGCAGAAAAAAAGTATACTGTTTGCCTCTGTTGTTTTCCGTAGTGCTTTAGGAGAGGGATGAAGAGTTACACGGCTGAGTGGGCTCTTGCGTGCTTCAAAATGTTATGGCGGATCAGGTTGTTTTTCTGTGTGCAAGCATACGAACACTGATTGCATTTGTATGGCTTTTCACCACTGTGAGTCATCACATGCCTCTCTAAATCTGTGCGGCGCATGGTGACATAAGGGCACAAATTGCATGAAAGGAGTTCCTTAATGGTGTGCCGTTTCTTGTGGTGTGCCAACGTGCTCCTATAAGCAGCTCTATAAGGGCACATGGTACACTGGTATGGTTTTTCTCCACTATGCGTGTGCATGTGATCTTTAAGTGATTCGAATTGTACGAACTTTCTTGTACAGACAATGCACTCAAAGGACTTCTCTCCGCTGTGAGACGGCATGTGTCGATTTAACTTCGCCTTCTCCTTCGATTCGTAGGGGCAAAGGTGGCAGTGGTACCGTTCTTGAAACTGTTCAACTTTGATGAGTTGATCCAGTCTCTTCTGGTATTCCACTGGAGAAAATAGTTGCACCTGAGGAATGCAGAAATGTTCACATTACTTCAATTGCTGAATTACTATACCAGCATGGACAGTGTAAAGGAGTATACAAACAACACTGACATTGTGATCTCGCATGGACTCTATGCTCCGCGTCTTATCCCTGTGTTAAAGGGGAGGTGCACAGATAATAAAGCATTTCATAGATGGCTCCCTGGGGTGTTACCGTAATGCCTTATGGGCTGTTGCAAGCCCATGCGAGCATCCCAAGCAACCACGGATAACCGAGGGTCACCTGATTTAAGGTCCCATGTTCTGCCACAGATCCATGTCGGACATCCAAGGGATATTCACAGAATGTCCACTCATGGACGTTCACACCGGGTTCTGAATGGACGTAGGATGAACACTCATAATTAAGGTTGCTTCAGCGTTTATGAAATATATATATATATATATATATATAAAATGAGCCAATTAATGTGCTCACACTTACACATGAAAATGATAAGCAAATTATCAGCAACGCAGTTGGTGATTTTCGACACACATTTACACGTTTTAGTTGACAACCACTCGAGTGGAAATCATGAGGGCATGTATTCTCACAAATATGAATGACTCGTATAAATATGGCTGAAAAGCTAAAGTCAGCGTTAACCACTAAAATACATTTTTGTAGATCTGGCCGAAACAAACGCATGCGATATGCTGTCCATCCACCCTTATGCTCTAGGGGGCGATGTACAGATATTTCTACAAACATCTCCAATTAGAGCTTTCTTGTGCGTTGCCGTAACGACTTCTGAACAATTGTGAGCCCATCTAAGCACTTCTTTAGAAGCACTAGGGACTGCGGTAGCATGTGCACTTTATAGTTGCTCAACCGTCTGGAGAAAGATAATTAGGGTGTACGAATATGTGAAAATTTTGAATACCATTGAATGTTGTATTTTTAATATTCATATTAGATTCGAAACAAATCTAATATAGTGATGCCTGTGTGGGAAAAAACACGGTTCTTCGCGTTTGTTTCTATCTAAGGATATGTGTCTGATTTTGTGCTGAATTTTGTAATTTCGTGCTGCTGGGGAAATTTCGCCCGTAAAGCGTGCTCAGCCACTTTACAGCTAATCTGTACAGAAAAGCCAGTCTCTCAGTAGCAAGGTGCGCGGGTTTGCGGACTGCGAGGGTGTTATTCGAGCGCAACGAAAAGGGACAGGGGTGACTGCACAAAAGAATCCAACTGCAATAAGAATGCTCTTTCCTGAAGTACAGGTCCAACAGCGATGCCCCAATCCTGAGCTTATGGCTTGACAGCAAATGCGATGATGCCAGCTGGCCCAGTGTCAAATGCTGCTAATTTTACGGGCATTTGATGGTATTTAATAAGGCATAGTTTGGCAAGAACATACAGCTAGTGGGAATTGCTCAACCTCTCAAGTTAACATGTGTCAAAGACACAATATTTTAGTATAATGGCTACGAGTCTAATTTTACCGTTGACAATGTAATTGCGATGTTCCAACATCTTCAAATATTCAAACTTGCTAGCGAATGTGCATAATGTGCATCGAATGTGCATATAATATTTGAAGCTAAGTATTTACATTCGATTTGCATTTGAATGTTCTGATATTTGCGCATCCTACAGCAATAATTGAAAGGTCCACAGGTTATATGCATGATACTCTTGGTTAATAAATAAGGCAGTTCATGGAAAGTCTCAATGCTATTGCCATCAAGAGTGCACATACTTCGCTCCATTCAGCACACTTGAGTCCAGATCTAGTGAATTACAATCATTGGTTAGCTTTTGTCATCTCGATCATAAGTTTGTATGACCCAAAAATGCAGTAACAATACAGAGTCTTGCCAGATGTAATTCCATAAACAGATGGACTGTATCTATGTGATCAAAAAGATGTGAATGAAACAAAAGATAATTAAAATGCAATGACCGACAAACGCAGGCTGATTGCATCTTCACTAGACGACACTGCTCATCAACTATGTCTAAGGCGTGCGTAGCAGTGCATGCTAGAGCCGCATTTTCCAGATAGAGAAAAACATACTGCCTTATGAAGGGCATTGAATGAGTTGCAAGCATAAGTATGATGTTGAATACTCATGGTATTGTCGTTTGCTTGATGAATAATCTCTTAGGGATATATTTCTAGGACAGCTAGGATTTGTCCACCTACGATGTGGCATAAGTTATTGAGTTACTAGTTGGCAAATGCTGATTAAGAGGAGAGTCAACGCAAGGGAACAGAATTGCTCCAATGCTATTCATTGTATTTAATTACCATCGCATGAGCATGGAAACAATCATGTTCAAGCAAAGTTGCAGCCAATTGCTGTTCACTTATGCAAACAAATTAAAATAACATTAAATGCATCTGCAACATAATCATATCACCCCACCAGAAGAACCTCTTAACACCAAAGTTGAATGGACATGAGAACTAAATCACTAAGAACAGCTAATGTATGCCACAAAAAGCAAAGCCACCAGGAAAGAGTGCACCATGTTTGATAATTAAAAATGTTGTTTCGTAGCAGAAAACCCAGATAGACTCTGCATTTACGACGAAAATAAGCATGGCTTTATATATATATATTTTTTTTTAATTTGGGGGGGCAAAAATCAGTGTTATTTGGTCCTCCACTTTCTGGCTTTATATATATATATATATATATATATATATATATATATATATATATATTTTATTTGGGGGGCATAAATCAGGTGTTACTTTTAAAGCAAGAACCGAAGAGAAATTTAGGTTTTTGTTGTCTGCAGGCAACCACAAGCTCTAGATTTTATGTGGTAACTTTCACAAACGATTAACACAAGCATTGGTCTTTTTTGGGACACAAACATCTATTCAAAGAAGCAAATTCACTCGCAGGAGCATGCAATGAAAAGGACAGCAGCTCACAAATCACGTGACAAACTCATCTATACAAATCTTTGTTGACAGGCAGGCATTGATATTTTTTAAAGAAAACCACATGAACCAAAACAGGAAATAGAGGTGTAGAGGTGCGCTTTTTTTAACAAAAGAAAAAAGTACAAATAGTAGTGTACACGGGCATGCTTCGCAAGAGCTGTCTTTCCTTATCTTACATCATATGCATTTTGAGCACTTCCTTATCCATCCTAGACCTGTCGGGTCTTTTGTCCTTGTCTCTCGTCATCCTGTTACGCTCATTTCCGCTATATGTCCTTGCAACAATGTCAATGGTACACCACCTAGCCGAATCAGCCACACTCCTTTCAAGGTAACATAGTTGTGCAATCGCCCTCGCAATGCCGGTGCTGCATTTGTTTCCGAACGCATTACCGCCGTTTACATGTATGCGACGTGCAGGAAATGCTATTCAACACGCCATTCTTGCATTAATGTAAACGCGGCTACAAAACAGCAACAAGTTTTCGTTCACTGATCGAAAGCCTGCGGGTGCTGAATGTATTATATATGCAGGCTCTCACTTAAGTTTTTAGCCAAAAGGAAGCCAAAAGGGTATGTACCCACCCCTTATGTAATGCCCCTTCAATGGGGTCTTTAAGGTAATAAAATGAAATGAATGAAATGAAATGAAGCATATAGGTAGTACATTCATATATGAATAATATCAATAATATGACTATATTTCTTGACCACTTGCTCGCACAGGGTGAACCACGTTCACTTGTTTTGTAACACAGAGAAATTGGGTTTAACCGGATTTTCATAAAACATGTTCTGGGTGCAGAAATCGGGAGGTATTGGGTTTTACCCGAGAGCTAGGAACCTTGTTAATGACCAGCCCAAAATATATTTATCTGCAAGAGATGTTTGATTAGGGAAATTTGTCTGCACATCTCCTACTCTTGCGACGATAACACCGACAATAAGCTTGACGAAAACCTTTGGGCAAGAAACAGAATGTTGGAACAAATTTGCTTTGCAGCACAACAGTCAGTTTTTACGGCGAGTCATGACACCATGCTAGCCTTGCCCTGCAAAGAGAAAGAAAAATTGTTCCAAGTGCAGCCAGGAAACATCACTGTTGTTTGATAGCCAATTTTGAGCTCCAGTGGTGCTAGCATTATCTAAATTTGTTAATGTTCAAATATTGCAGTCATATTCAGGGCTAATGAATGAGTAGGTGCAGATGAAAGTGCAGTATTAGTGAAAAGTAAAAACGAACATCAAACGTAAACATGACGTGAAACATCACAGATTAGAGAGCATTCTAAATGCGTCAATCAGCAATTCCAGGAAAATATGAAACAAATATGCGATCGTGGACCGAAATGGCATCGGCATCTAGTTTGTATGTTTCCACGATGTAGTAAGTGAGTGTCTGTATTGCTTTACCAACTCTCACCACATTTGAAGGCACCTTAAAAAGCTGAGTCGGAAGAAAAAGGAACCCCTTCGAAGCAGGCCAGCCTGTTTTTATGGCAACCGTTGATGCCGTATACCTCGGGAGACGCTGCGGTGGTGACGCGGTGCAGAGACGCAGTGCGGTCGGAGACGCACTCTCTCTGCGCATCGAAATGTGCGCAGAGTGTGTCACCACATCAGCCCCCCCCCCCCCCTGCGAAGTGGAGAGCCCTCAGGGTTTGTAAAGATCTGTGCAGCGTACCCGACGTCCATAGCGTGTAGTGACAACAGAAGCAGGCTGCGAGGTCGGGGGTCGTGGATGGACGCCTGTGGGTGCACTGGTATTTCCTGGTTCGGCAGAATCGATGTAGGCTGGCTTCAGCCAGTCGATAGAGATGCGGACGTCGTTCCCGCTAACGCGCAGGGTGAAGGTTTTGTCGTCGCGACGGAGAACTGGGTAGGATCTGCTGTAAGGTGGCTGGAAAGGCCTGTGGACGGTGTCGTCGCGGAGAAAAGTGTGCGTGCACGTTGCCAGATCCTTGAAGACGAAAGGCGCAGTCTTACAATGGTGAGCTGCAGGTGACGGGCGGAGGGCAGCGATGGTGCGTCGGAGCCGGGCGACGAAATCGGTGGGATCTGACGTCGCGGTGGTGGATGGCGGTGCAGCAAGAAATTCGCCTGCGAGACGGAGTGGTTCCCCGTAGACGAGCTCTGCGGGTTTAGCCTGAATGTCCTGCTTGAAGGTGGCGCGAAGACTTAGGGCGACGGCTGGGATGACTTCGAGCCAGGTTGAGTCCGGCTGGCACATGATGGCTGCTTTGAACTGTCGGTGGAAGCGCTCGATCATCCCGTTGGTGCAGGCGTGGTAGCTGGTGGTCCTCGAGCGCTCAAACCCGACGGTCTGCCCGAGGAGCCTGAAAAGGTGCGATTAGAACTGTCGTTTTTGGTCGGTGGTGACGTGGCGAGGGGGGCCTGAAGCGAGCAATCCAGCCGGCGAAGAAGGCCGAGGCGACGTCTTCCACAGTGATTCCCTCGAGGGGCCATGTCTCAGGCCATCGAGTATACCGATCGATGGCAGTGAGGCAGTAGCGATAGGGTCCAGCTGGGGGAAAGAGCCCTATGATATCAAGGTGGACGTGTTGAAACCGACCAGAGGGCTGGGGGAATGCTCCAAGCGGTGAAGTGACATGCCTGGTGACTTTAGCGCGCTGGCATTGAATGCAGGAGCGCACCCAGGTGCAGCAATCCCGCTGCAGGGAGGGCCAGACATAGCGGTCAGCCACAAGGCGTGTAGAGGCGCGTATGCCAGGATGGCCGAGATTATGTAGCTGGTTGAAGAGGGCACGGCGGTGGGACAGGGGCACGTAAGGCCTGCTTCGTGCTGTTGACATGTCGCAGTAGACAGTCGTTGACGATCCAGGTATGGGGACTTGTTGCAGCTGTAGTGAGGACCCACCCTTAAGAAGTCCCTGCAGTTCGACGTCCATAGTCTGAGCCTCGGCGAGGACGTCAGCTGTTATCTGCGAAGAGCTGATAGCTGCCACACGTGAAAGCACATCGGTGACCACATTGCCGTTCCCGCTGACATGTTGGATGTCGGTGGTAAACTGGGCAATGAATGAGAGCTGGTTCTGCTGGACCGGCAGGTTAAGACTTGGAGATTGACTCCAACCAAATAAGGAAATTTACTAGCCCGACGTTTCGGAGCCAATTCGGCTCCTTCTTCAGGGGGTATTCTTCGGAGGTGGCGGTGTGCCGCTTTTAAAAGGTCCATCGTAAGAAAGGAGAGGAAGGGGGAGAGAGCGTAAGGTGGGGAAACACTCGACAGGGCACCTGTTCTTGACAGACGAAAGAGGTGGTGGGGGGGTCTGCGGTGTCGCTGGTCAGCTGGGTTGACCGACGCTGGGGCCGCTTTACTCGTGGGAATGCGTTGATGAGGGGCAGGGGGGGGGGGGGGAAGGGGGACGAGATGTTTCGGTCTTGGTGGCCTAGAGCGGGGGGGTCCTTTCTTCCCTTCGTCGCGTCTGCAAGGCCATGAACACACACACCATTCGCTTTCTGCAGGCAAACCGCATGCCCTGGGGCGAAAGCGCGTGAAAGTAGCGATTGCTGCCGCCGCTACTTCAGTTGAAACAATGAAAGAGGCAGCGGCGCCCCACATGCGTAAAATTGCATTGCTTCATTTGTTTTTGTAATTCTTGTCCTTGAGCTGGATTATTCAAATAGGCAGACATTACTCGCACAAGAAATTAATTAACAACATGCACTAATTAACTTCTTAATTACTTTATGGCATATATGACAATTATTCTGGAAATTTATTCCAAGTAGATAAGCATTGCTAACTCACTGGCTACACTTCATATATTGCAATATGTGCTGTAAAGTAATTAATTAAGAAGTAAATTAGTGCATCTTTAATTAGTTGAATATGTGTTGATTTCTCGTGCAAGTAATGTCCACCTCTCTGAATAATCCAGCTCCAGGAGTAAAATCATGTTATCTGTAGCAGATTTTTTTAAATTACGGAAAACTTAAAACTGATCACTCTGTATATAAACATTATATGTGCACAAGATACAAGCTCCAGGAAACAGGCCTGTATAACCACTGCATGTTGTCCTCGAAAGTACTGTCAGTGAGCACACCTCTGTAGCGCATAATCAAACAATAAATTATGACACAGGCCATGTAGTACATATAATGCTGCCTCACTGGTATCTCTAATGCACACAGACATCTTAATGAAACAGTATGTGATATTCAATATAGAAAGAAAGCTGTTCCAGCCAAGGCTAAGAAGTTTTTTGGACCGGCTCGGTATCTTCTTCCAAGGGGTGACTGAAGCGGCCAACGAAACAGCGTTCTTTGAACCTGTCTTTCTTGCGTAGCGATTTCTCCTCTCTGGAGCGTCGTGTAGGTCATGGGCGTACACAGGGTGGAGTGTCCCAAACGGCCAATCGATCCTGCCGTGAGTGTTTCGAATGTGCCACGACTCAAGCAAGAGTCTTCTCACTGCGTTGGTCTCGGTGTCGATCACAGAGGCACCGTCAAAATCTGTTGCATATGGTCGTACTTCTCGCAGTGTTCAGCGAGAGCACTGCACGTACTGTGCTTCGAGTTATTTTATATTTGGCTAACCCGTACGGTTGAGCCACTGTGTATGTGCCTATTCCTGGATATTCTCACCGAACAGGTATGGGCCACTGTGAAACAAGGAGTGTACCACATATGATGTTCTCTCTGCGTACTTGGGTGCGATCACGCAAACAGCTCGCTTTCCGAACGTTCAGTTTGACTGCTATGTCACAAAGTGGGAAAGCTGTGGTACCGCCCCACTGTCTCTGACGGCCACTGACGCAACCACAATTTTGACCGATCACGAGAAGGCAAGCGAAGGAACGGAAAACTGAGCTGTTTGCGTGATCGCACCCCTAGTCTCCTCACCGTCCTCTCAATGACGAGGGTCAGACTTCACCTTCGTCCTCACGACATCCCTGCGTTAATCTCGCAGTGCCCATTCACCTGAACTGGTTTTTGCATTTGGCATAGTTTTGTCAACTGTGTAGTGCCTAAACATAAACAATGCATGAAATTAAGGTTGTGAGCTGTGTAGTGCATAAACAAGGCACGAGATTACAGATTACTTAAAATGAAAATAAAGACAACCATACGCATCACATTTAGTTGTATACCATTTATTTACCCACTTCAAAACAGCTTAGATTTTCATAGGTTTCAACATGTACATTGAATGGGCATTTTTTAATTTTTTTTATTCGCATGATATAATGGCTGCTAGAATAAGTTATGTCTGCATTTCTGTCTTACATGACAACCTATGAACGCGAGCTCCGATACTAGCTAAATTCAAATCGGAAAAAAGTGCCATCCAAGGAATGGTCTATTGCAAGAATTTTTTAAAAAGGTTTTAGTAATAGGGGAGATAGAAGCAAATGAAAAACCTAATTTCCAGTTGGTGTAATAAATGGCAAATGACACTTTACTCGATAAGTGCAAGGTCATCTCTTTCAGCCACAAGCATACCAATTCTAACTGCGTGTATCTCATAGATAGCACGGTATTGTCTCAGGCATCATCACACAAGTATTTAGGTATTTATCTCATGCATAATCTTTCGTGGGCCACGCATGTCAGCGCCATTTGTGCGAAAGCTTCAAGGACACTAAGGTATCTGTGCCGTAACTTGCAGAAGTCCCGTAACAATGTGAGAGAACAGGCCTATCTAACACTTGTGCGGCCGCAGCTAGAATATGCAGCATCCACATGGTCCCCCATATCAAAAATACTTAATAAACCTGCTAGAATCCATTCAAAATAGAGCTGCTCGCTTCACAACACGTAACTACAGTCCCCATTCGAGCATAACACAGATCAAATTTGACATCTCTCTTGAACCATTATATATTCGTCGTTGAATCGCTCTTTCATGCTTATTTCATAAATATTGTCACAGCACCAGGCAATCTGCATTACCTCTCAAAGCGCCCTTTTGCATTCAAATGACATCACGACGTTAAACCTTGTCTTGTATATAATATCGTGCTTTTTAGCTATTGTGTTTTTTGTAAACCCCTGCTTTCTTCTTTGTCCCCCCCCCCCCCCTCCTTAGTCATGTTTCTGACATTTGTGCTGCACTTTATACTTCTTCAATTATAATTTTGTGTATTTTGCCCTTACGTCTGTTGCACTGCTTTTTAGTCCTAGGCTTGTGCAATACTATCCCTTTATGCCCTGTATATTTTGCATTTCCTTATGATATCCTTGTTTGTCCCGCTTACTCAGTGCCCTCTGGGCCCTGTAAGGTATTCTAAATAAATAAATAAATGTAGCAAGGTGATGATTCAAGGAGGCAAGCTGAACTTCCTTGCAGCTGCAAAAAAAAAAGAAAAGAACAAGAACAAATAAATAAATAAATTATGGGGTTTTAAGTGCCAAAACCACTATCTGAACATGAGGCACATTGTAGTGGACAACTTTGGAGCAGTTTTGACCACCTGGGGTTCTGTAAAATGTATCCAATGCACGGTACACAGGCATTCCTGCATTTCGTGCTTGTTAACATAGCAATTCATGCAAAAATGCGCCTCGCCGCTAAACATGATTTCTCGGCCGAAATTGGGGTCCTCTTCCAAACACTCCGAAGCCCAGTCAGCGAACAATCAGCGAACAAACGGCGTTGTATATGGTCGTGAACTTTGAGCTTCTGGGTCAGTTGGATCTTGTACGGGTGTATGGCCCAAGTCCCGACGCAAAATTCGCCAAGTTGAAGTCTGCGAAAGGCCGAGTTCTTGTGCACGGCGAGGAATTGACTGCCTCGGGTTCTCCTGCACACTTTTACGGACCGCGGCGATGTTCTCGGCCAATCTGGTGTTGCAAACCGGTCGTCTCGACTTTGGCCACCAAACGTTGGAGAGTCGACTTTGAGGGGCCACCGCGTCTGCTGTAAAATGGGCGCAACGCGCGCAACGTTTGCACTAACGAACAGTCATTTTGATAATAAAGTTTTATCATTCGGACGTGCTGCTCAATTGTGTAACTTGCCATGGTGATTTGGCATCAGTGACTGAATAATAAACAACAGATCAGACAGACGCCCTTGCAGACGCCGCCAAAAGGATCGCCACAGGTTGCCAACATCGACCCGCCCCATTTGAAAAAAACGCTAATACTCGTGAAGAGCAGCCGCCTGACAGCAATTCTGGCCAAGCCAAGCCAAGCGTTAAAGCAGCAGCTATGGCGGCCGAATTCAGCTTACTGTAGTCGAATGGGAAGTTTGCATGGAGTTTGTGTATTTGTGAAACCAGGAACCGTCCAAAGGACGGGCCTCTGTGTTGCCTTATCGGTGTGATCGTGGGACCTCCGTGTTGGTCGTCTAGCCTTCCCGAACCAAATTCACAGCACAGCCGCCTTCCTGCGCAGCACTCACGTTCATGTAGCATTGTCAACGCAGCGACAGTCGCAACGAATGGATTCAGCATCTCCGATTGCAGCCAGATATCCGTGTGGTGAGTATTCGTGGTCATTTATTTTTTGAAGAAAAAAAAAAAGGGGGGGGGGGGGGGGAGGTGGTTAGTGTCCACCTAGTAGACTGTCCATTTCAGCCTGCGCCGATTGGCTGGCTCAGTACCGGTGAGGAGGAGACTGGCTGAGGGCGCCTGTCTCCTATCTCATTGGTACCCCAACCCAGCCAATCAGCACTTCAGCAGCAGCCGAAATGGACAGTCCATACCTCCCAAAAAATTAGTGAGGTGACATCAGATATGCTTTTATTGAGGTGAGGGAAACAGAGTAAAATATCTTATAAAAGGAGGCTGAGTCATGAGAGGATAGATGAGCAACAAGGGGGTTCAATACTTCTGTGAGCCAAATTTGGATCCCCAGTTGTGGAAAAGGACTAGGTCACTGAACAGTAAGTATTAGTTTCTAATTTGCAATGAGGGGAAAAAAAAGTAAAGCTTACACAGGCATAGTGTGAGCATTAGTTTGGGAAGATAGAAAGTGAGGCATTGGAAAACTATGAATTGGGAAAAAAAGACATCAAGGATGACGTGACCTATGAGAACTCAAGTATCTTCGTGAGGCTAGGGCAGGCTGACTAAAAATATGAAATTTTGAAGGTAAGCTTACCCTGCAAGGGGGGGGGGATGACACTTGAGTAGCATGGAAAAAAATACTGCAGGGACAATTGCACATATCTCGTTGAAATGTCAAAAGTATACATTCAAAAGTAGATAAAATTTGGTCAGTCTTCATGATGCTTTTGGTTTTAATGGCTAGTACAGCAATCGTAGGGTGAACATGAGCAACAAATGTATGGAAGATTGATGGCGGGCAAGTAGAAAAAAGTCTCAGTGATGTCGAATAAAGATTAGCACATAGCCGCAGGGTATTTATTTATTTACTTATAAGGGCAAAGCACTGGAGAGGAGTAAAATAAAAAAAATCACCATATTGAGCAGTCACAATATTTGTTATCAAGGGCTGTCAGTGACCAAAGCATAAGAAGCAGGCATGGGGTTTCGTTCAGTGCTTGTTGTCCGAATAAAACAATTAGCTTGCAAGTTAGTGTGGCTGCAAGGCATGTCAACTTCGAATGTTTGGTCATTGCAGGCTGAAATATATCATGGTAAGTGGAAAAGGGTTGCGTTAAACTGATATATTTTGTAAAGCAACAAAAGGTACCTTTAGGCGTGATAAATTAGGTAGGTTGAGACTTTTGCTTATTTGGATGATGCTGGTAGTACGGGAGTAGTTATAGCAAATAAAGTGAATGGAATGATGTTGTACTGCTTCAATACTGTTTATAAGGTAGTTACAAGGTGACTTGGATAGTCACCGTAGATGAGTTGTGCCAAATTTTTGCTATGTGACGTTGGTACAGAGCGAATTTTTCTTGGTGCAATATAGGACCAATTTTAGTGTCAAATTGGAGATATTTTGTTTTCGAACCTTTCCAGTACTTGTGAAGTGTAGTCCTTTTATGTGCGAAAAGCATGTGGCAGAGTACCTGCAATTTCTAACATGTGTCTGTGCACTTTTAACTTTTTCAACACAGACACGCATAATGTTATGCGGCAATTGCATGGAAAGCAATGCATGAAAAAATATTAGATGTGCTCTGGCACGTGCGAGTGCAGTTTATAACTCAAATTTTTTTGTAATGCAGCTTCTTAACACCTAATGCTGCTATTAGGAGCAACGGTCAGAAACAGGTGTTCAGCACTGGAGTGGGGGTAAACGGCTTTAATTATTACCGTTTGGAAAATGAAGTAAGACAATTCACAACAAGAAGAGGTTCAGTACAGTGTTTAAAGGGGCCTTGACATGGTTGTTCGACTTTAATCAGTGTCATTGTAACATAGAGGGCCCAGTATGATTAAACACACAAAAAACTGTGCCCATATTAATAAACATTTCACCATGAAATTGCTGCCTCTAAACCACTCTTGTCGACAGTGGCCGCCATTTTGACATGGACTGTGTGACGTGGGGAAATGAGTGGCCACCGCTATATCATCTGTTTTGAAACAGTTTGAGACCACATCGGACATTTTGCTCCGCACAGACTGGCACCCAACAGTGCAGAAAGGGTGTCTCTATTGAATGTGCCCGCAATTTCTTCGCTCGCGCGATAGAAAGCAGCAACAAACCGCTGAGACACGCATGCAAAAACGAAACGACACATGGCAGCCACAACGTTTTTCCAGCTCCTGCAATAACTTCTGATGTTTGCAGTACACAAAACCATGGCCTTCAAGATAGACTGCTGTTACCCAAGGAAGCCATTTCCGGGAGTGCCACTTCATTTCACCACTGCTCCGTGTTTGTTGCCAGACTGCTGTCATTTCAACTGCGACATAAAAAAAATGAACTACAAATTTTCTACCTCGCTGAATGCGCTCAATGTTTGCAAGCTTGCTGTGGGGTGCATGCTGTTTAACATGAAATGCATAATTCAAGCTCAAGAATTTGGTGTCGTGGCTTTTTTTATTGCCATCCTCAGGGCCGGATCCAGGGTAGTAGTCTTAATTAGGAATTGGGGAGGCGGGGGGGGGGGGGGGGGGGTTAGTGAAGGCTGTTGCGAATGTCGACTGTCCGTGGTGTCCACGAAGGTTTCCATGTATGGTGCCGTGCCAGGTGCCAAGAGGAGGAGTTATCCAGGGAGATTAGAAAACTGTTTTATATACACTGTACATGGTATATTACAGGATGGGCTCCATGATATTGGAGCCGTCTACGTGCTAACAAGGCCCACTTCTGGATCCACCATTGGCCATTGGTCTCTCATGAGTTCTCAGGTCAACTGGTGTAATTAGCCCTTAGGGCTAAATATATTGCTTTAATGTATGTTCACTCTTTCTGTCTAGGTTATAAAGCAGAATCGTGCCGATTGCAGTAGGCACAGCTCAGTGGCTGCAAGGTCCACCGCAGCCATGCAAGGGGACGCGGCTACGCAGTGCACCTGGACAGCAGACATTGTTGTCAAGTCCACGCAAACCGAGGTATTCACTCAGAAGGTCTCCAGGTGGACGCAGTCCGATGATCTGGAAGAAAGCTGCGGTGCCTCTCCACTGCTGGAACTGCCACTTCCAATCAAAGGTGCGAGTGGCCACATGGACTTGTTGGTATGGCATCTTCTACTTTGTTGCGGCGCAGGCGGAACAACAGGGACACAGAAAGGTGCATCAGACAAAAACACAGTGCTACAAACACATAGCGCTTTGTGTTCGTCTAATGTGCCTTTCTGTGTACCTGTCTTTCTGCTTGCGCTACAACAAAGTAGAAGAAGCAAAGGGACACCCTCGAAGCATTTTAATTGTATCACTCACCATCATCAAGAACTTATTTACAAGGACACTAAAGACAAATGTCAAATTAGGCTGGATTTCAATATTGCATATCTGCAATGCCACAAACACGTCTTACCTGCCTTGTGATATTGCAAGATTTGGACAGCATGTTTCGCATTAGTTAATATAAATGCAGCTCTAACGTACAAAAATATCTTCAGAATCTGTGATGGTATAGTGTACCTATGTGTGGCAGCTTGGACACAGAAATGAAGACGAACTTTTGTTGCTTTAATAATAAGTAACCCTCTGCTGCCAAACACATTCACATAGAGTGTTGAAAGAATGCATGCTTCACCTGTAAAAGTGTTGCTCTTTACCATTCACAAATGTTGAAAGCACTTTCACAGCCTTGCACACTAATCTCGTTGTTCTCTTTTCAGCAGTGCCTGTGGTACCTAGATATTTAAGGCGAACCACCAATGGACTGCAGAAAGATGCAGAAATCGGTGATACCACGGAAGGTGGCTACATACTCGGGATGGACACTGACGCAGTTTTGTGCAATCAGCTGGGAAGCTCTCCCATAGTGAATGCAGAGTCGGCAGACGTTGCCTATGCGTGCAGACTTTGCTCACTGAAGTTCGAGGAGCTGCATGCCTTAACCTCCCACGTACTGACGTGCCCGTGGCCCGAGCCATTCCAGTGTGAGCTCTGTTCGCAGACGTGTGCGGACTGGGAAGCGACACAGGGTCATCTTGCATCTCACATCGACAGTGCCTTGGCGAAGTGCCCGTTCTGCGAGTACATATTCGATGGCAGGAGCTCGAGCATCATGAGGCACATGCAACGGCTACACGTGCGTGTCAAGGCATTCATGTGCAACTTCTGCAGGGCCGCGTTTGTCAATAAGCACGACATTCATGCACACAGCCGTCGTAGGTGCCGTGCAAGGAAGTAGGAGGGAAGCCATGGAAGTGGGCAGTGACAGCTTCAATAATTTAGAAGAGTAACATGCTCACTGTGATGTGGCGCATAATAGAGAGTTTTAGGTAAGGGGATGTAGGTTGCACCCAAGCGTTGGGTGCGGCTTGCACCCTCTAACATAAAACTCTCTAATGTAGATATTAAACGGCTATTCAAACCGCGCTTTGCTTCTTTTTACTGGCTGCTTCACAAAAGAGGCCAGGCACCAGATGCACGTACGACAAAAACTGGGTTGACTTGGACAAGAATGCTTCGCAGCTTGCAAATTATCTTGCAATATCGCGATTAGGAAGAGAGCAGGGTTGGCAAGGGGGAGTGGAGTACTATTCTGTAAGTGTCCACGTGGTGGACATGTCCATTTCGTCTGCTGCTGAAGTTGTGATTGGCTGGGCTGGGGGATGCGTCAGAAGGACACAGGCGCCCCCAGCCAATCAGCACTTATGTAACAGACAAAATGGACACATCCATTGGGTGTACACTAGCAGAATACTCCCCAGGTCTCCGGGAGAAAAAGTAGCCAAACAGTTCCGCAAAGTAGCCAAAAAAGTGGCCAACTGTAGCAAAAGCTTGATTTGATAGCCAATACTGTAGCCACGGAGCAATAAACAACAATTTTTGACATGGAAAATAAAGACGAAAAAGCAAAAGAAACCTGCAGTTTGCTGCTGCACTGATGGCAAACGAAAATAACAGTACAAAACAAACATTATCACTTATTATTGTATCATATATTTCCATAAAAACTAGCCGACGTTCTTTGATAATTTTCGGTTTTCAGTTGTTGCAGTCGCTGTTGGCGCCAAGAAGCATGGTCTTCGACATTCGCTATTGAGGTAACCATTGCTGGGCATGGGACACTGTGACATATACTCTTTAGGTGGGGACGCTTCTCGGCTTGCTTGCGAGACACGATTGACCAGATAAAATAGCAATGACGTGCGTCCATTGGCCCAATGACGGCAGCAGATACCTATCAAGCGGGACGATGCCACTTCAAGACGGAAAATGTTTAATCTACCGTTACTATAGCAACTGGCACTTCGTGGGAGATCTGAATTTAATGACAGATGGGCGCTTTTACTGCCAAGAAGAATAGATGATTCATCGCTCAAAGAATGCATGGCTCTGAGGCATACGGCAGGCGCGGTCTTTATGCTTCTCTAAGGGAAACACATGCCGGTATTAGAAGCTGGTTCTCGCGCGTCCTGCCAACTTGCTGTTTGTTTGCGTGAAACAGACACAGTGCTTGGTCTGAAGCTTCTTCAAAATTTCATATGTTGCGGCTCTCTTTCTTAAGGGACTTAGTTTCCGTGCGCTCACCGACGGTCCTTGGTGCTCTCGCATCGGCGAGCTCGCCGTGGGGTGTGCTAGTGCGCGCTAACAGGGAGGGGCACACGCATGCTTTTGATTGGCAGCAAAGCAGAACTTGGACGGAAGGACAGCGCGTGATTGCTTGTAAATGAGAAGCATTGCTCATTTGTTGCGAAGCAACCACTTACAGTACTGGGACCACTTGTTGTGCGTACATCACTTAGTTGCCGTTTCGTGTTGTCTCGAATCCAATTTTTGCGGTTCAAATGGTTAATACATGGTGGAAAGTTCAGCACTGTGGGGATAACAGTGGGTTGAACAATGTGCTTTGCAAAGAGGTCACTGTGCATGTTATCTCACTCCTGTGAAAACTTTGCTAACCATCACTTCCCAGTGTGCGTGGGATTCACCCAATAGTAATAGTTTTTGTTTCATATTGAAAAAGGGGCGTGACATTTTAAGATCGCCAACTTACAAGAACGGGGTGTGCACAGCACAACAGAGTAAAAGAAATGGTTAATAGTTAATACGCATGTACCAGAATAACTGTTATTTATTGGAAGCTGCATAACAAAAAAAATGCATTTGTAGTGAAATTTCTTCATTTGCATACATGACATAGAAAGCAATTATATATAAATTTAATATCGGCAAACTGATTCCACCGCAAAGGCGAGGCATTACCAAACTGTGCAAGGTGATGAGTCTAAATGTTGCAAAGCCTTGACTCTTTCATTTAACAGCGGAGCTGTTCTTATTCGACCCTTTGCCATCTGTCCGGCGTCACGTGACCAGGAGAGGATGAGAGCCACGCCGGGGATGGCAGGTCACGTGACCAGCTGAGGAGGAGAGGCGTGCTGGGGGAGGAGGCGACCATTGAGGGGGCATGCGCTGGGGCGGGGGAGAGGCGACCAATGAGAGTTCGCGCTGGGCGTGAGGAGGAGAGGCAAGAAGAGAAGGCGTTTCTGTGCGGCACGCCCTTTCGGATAACACGCAGAGCTGCTGCCGACGCCGAACGCGGACGGCATTCGGCGATTTTTTATTTTGTTGCAGCTTTCTTTAGGTGCATTTCGGCCTCGCTTCTCCCATTGTTGTCACATTCTCATGATAATGTGGTAGCGCAGGATCCTAGCAACTTGTGTCCGTCTGGCGTTCAGTGCAGGGAAATAACATCTGGTCAGTGACATGCTCAATCGTATCCCAGAACACGAGGGTCGTCTGCGTGGCTGGCGAAATACTCTTCCGTGGATTTCAGTAAAGGCTAGATCCTGTGATTTGGGTGGCTCAGTCTTCCCCTCCACTTCAAGTTTGTGAGGGCAGCTTCCGGTGCAACGCATGAATTCACGGTGAGTGACCTCCTGCAGGTTAAGCATGAGAACATTGACCGAAGCTTCCGGCTCAGGTAACCACATACGTAGTAATACAGTCGACATCTTGTTTTGCAGTCAAATTGGCAGGAACAACATCTTCACAATCCTATGACTCTGTGTCAATCCACACAATTTGGCGCGAATTTCTTCGAGCTGCATTTCAGATGCATTTTTTTTTCACCTTTGAAGATTGATTTGAAGCAATGAAGCGGAATCCAAAATAGGGGCATCTTCTCTAGCTTCGTTGTTTCTGAACTTGGGTGACTTTAGCAGTGTGTATATGCTGAGCATTCTATACAGCTGCAAGAATGGAGGCATGTCAGGGTGATCGTTCTCACCACTTGCCTGCCGAAATTTCTCGAAAAAGCATTCCAACCAGTCAGAACGTATTGGAAGATGCACTTATTCAGTAAATTGTGGCAAATATGAATTGCAGACTTCAATGTGATGCGAAGGCCTTCAGATGTCGTCCTTGACAAGAACATTTTTAGTAATCGACCTTTCGGGAAGCACCTCCCACACATTGGGCCATTTCAAGCTTTCAAGACCATGACATCGCTGCTGCCTTGCTGTATTCCTTCCGCAAGGTGCCGTCGATTTAAGGCGTCAAACAAATCGTTCAGTCGCACTGTAAACTCAATGGTTACCTCACAGTCTCTCAGATTGCTTTTACCTTGTTCGCAGTAATGCTTCATACCAACAGCCATGGACGAACTGAAAGCTTGAGTCACGAATTTTATTTTGTCTAGGTTGGATGGGTAAATATGACGCTGAGTAATTTTGGGCCACACCTTGGTGCACCTCGTCCTCTTTGAATACTGAAACGTAGTGTGATCGTTTCACCCACTTTCCATTCACCTTCAGGTACTTTTGTTTGAGCAGCCCGTTCCTGATGCACTTAAACAAGTGGGGAACGTCTGAAAACATGTACACATTTTGTTCATCATCAACAGGTTGTTCGAAGAAATGCTTATCTTTCTCCATCTCACCAGAGACACCAAGATGCTTCCACATGGTACGATTTACGCTTGCCCCATCGCAGACGACCCCATCAACGATTGCTCCAGCTTCTTCAAGGAGCACAATTGCTTGCAAGCGCAATTGGCACAGCACTGTACCTCGCGTGGCGTTTTGGGAAACTAAAACTGCCACAGGCTGTGCCCGTAAGTGTCGGTAAATGGGCAGAACGTTAGCACAAGTGCATGGTTGGCCAAATCTGATGACTGCACGTTCTGTTCACCTTTATCCACAAGGCCATCATAGTTCAAAGTACTAGAATTTAACCATTTGCACTGTCTCACTTGCATCTTGTCCATCAGCAGCATTCCATGCTTGAAGAATGTCGGCTTCGTTTGTAACTTGTTTTTCAGCGCTGAGAAAAAGTCTTTCTCAAAGCTGCACTTCATATCGACGGTAGATATGTAGCGTCGGATGGCTTTCACTGATGGCAGGGAGAGGACGTCATTCTCTCTAAAAAAAAACCTATGTGTGCTTGGCGAGCGAATGTGTTGTAGTAGGCACAACAGGAGACATTTATCTGTGTACCTCCTGCCCTTTTTGTTACTGGTGTCGGACTGCTTCCCCGCACTCTCTCTAGCATTTGCTGCGCGTCTGAAAGGTTTACTCTCACGAGTGTTTTGTTAAGCGAGTTGTCGCTTAGTATCTTCGGCCCGTCACGACAAGACAGTAGTTCCTGAAAGAGCTTTCTCTCAGTCTTCAGCGCTTGCATCTTAGACGTGTAACAGTTAATGCATTGTTTTCGTAATTCATTTGCCTTTTCTTTCACGATTGATTTCAGCAGGGTTCTGATTTATTTTTCCTCTCTGCGCTTCTCCTTCCTGTACTTGTGCATCCGGAGTGTGTTGTTTAGCCTCTCACAAAAAAAGTGCAAGGTGATTCTCCAGCTTGAAGAATGGGGCACCGGTTGTGATGCCAAATGCCAGCTGCATCCACATAGCCACTCTCCAGGCGCACGTCTGTGTATTTCTCCTGTGGTGTCCCTCCAGAGCAGAGTTTCAATTCACTCGAAGCTTTGAGGGTTTCACTCGCATCACTCCAGTCACCGTAAGAGCACAATTCACGTATGATTCTGGAATAAGTGCTGAATCAACTCTTGGAACCAAGTGCGAAAGTACTGAGAGTGAACGTTGCATATCCTTGACTTGCTGAACATTGAGAATCTTGACTGACAGCAAATTCCCAGATGACAACAGTCCAGCTTGTATAAAATGAAAGCAGTGTAGACTGGAGTCACGCAATGTGTGATGGTTCCATTCAGAGTTTGGCAAGTGGGCGTTGGAGGGGTCTAAGCGCATGCCTCAGCAGTCACTTTTGTTGTCCTCTTCGTCTTTCCCTGCCAACATTTTTGCTGCAAACTGTCTACTAGAAGCGGTGGCGTTTCCTCTCGGGACCACATTTTTGGAAGTTTCATTGCACATCGGTTCAGGGGATACTTCGCTGTCCTCCTCTTCTGTTAAAACCGTTGCAGGATCTTCTTGAGGTTTGGCAGCTGCTGCAGTATTTGTTTCTTGCCTTTAGTGGTGGTGGTGGGTGCCTCGTAGTAAGATATTTTATTTTCCTTGATGCCGACAAAGGATGTGCAGGAGACGACAGAAAAACGGGAGGAATTACATCCCCGAAAAGAACGCTTCTTTTTGGCACGTCAAGCAGGAGCCCTCCTCCTAGATCTGAGAAGTACCTTTTCGTCAAAATCATATCGTCTGTGAAATGTTTGCTGCAAACTATGTCCTTTGTGGTGATCGTATAGTCCGTCCTAGAAATCACTTGAGCCGAGGCTTTTTTTTTTGTGGCGTTCGGGATCAGGAGGAACATCGAACAAAGTAGGAGTTTTTTTTTTTGCAGGTGGCTTAACTTGACCTGCAACCTCAAAAGAAGCATTTTCGGCCCATTGTCGCTTGCTGCGTAGTCCTGTTCTCTCGTCAGGTATCACACATTAATTAGCTATTCAGGATGCTATCCAATAAATTGTCACGCCGCAACCAAGAATGGCACCAAAGTCAGAAGACGGTGATTTGACGTGTCGAGGTGAAATCGGTCTCGACAGCCGTCTTGTTTGTACATCATTGCCTGTTTTGTAAATATTGTAAATATACATCTTTATATGTAACTTCTGCAACGTAACAATATGGATAGCCTGAGTAAGGTTCTACCACTTACACGTCCTGTCCTCGCCTTTTTAAAAGAAAAAAACCCAATTTAGGTAATTAAATTATGGTATTTATCGTGATGTGATTATGAGGCACGCGGTAGTGGGGGCCTCCCACTAATGCCATATTCACTGCACTACTGCAGCGGATAAAGCACATACATACCTGCATTTTTTTTAGTCAATGCTGAATGATCGGTGCATAGCTGGTAGACTGTGCAATTTCGTGATCAACAAAAAGCAAATAGCAATAGCAACCATAGAAGGCACTCATGGGACATGGAACTAGTGACTTTGCACTCGGTTTGTGCACTCCCTCAAGCATGCCAGTGGGGGCGGGGCGGGGCGTGGGTCCTCCTTCCCACCTGTGCGCACGCCTATGGACACAATGCAGCGCCTGCAGGTGTTGTTAGTATGCCGTTTCGACAGGCTGCAGCGACAGCAGTCCCAATCGCCTCGCTCTGCTTTTTATCTCAAATGGCCCACTGCAGTGCGATTTCTGTTTCATAAACTTTGTATGGCCACAGCCACTGCCTTTGTGGCCAAGCGCGCTTGCAGCTCGGTAGCAAACTACCCTTGGAATGTATCGATTATATGCAATATTTGGCAAGGCTTGTGTATCTCGTTACATTAATCCTAAACTACATGTACGCAAGCAGAACTTTTTGTTGGGCTAGTTAGTGCATGTTACTGAAGTACTAAAGCGCCAAACAGACGTCCGTGTCTCTTCTTGTGTCGTCCGTGTGGCGCTTTAGTACTTCAGTACATGTACTCCCCTGGCATTGTCGTCGGGCGGTGTCCACTTGTGGAACCACTTGTGGAAAAGTATGACTTGTTCGTCCTCACCGGAAGATAGAACGGAAAAGACCACACTCGCAACCGCTGACACCTGCACGACGGCCAGCAAGGGGGTGCAGAAGTTTGCATGGTCTGCACCTGTGTGCACAGGTCAGTGTGGAGGCGTTTTTTTGCAGTGGGCAGACAACTTGCCAGCGCCTCCCCCAACCTCCCAGGCACACAGCCGATATCCGGCACGTACAGATCTGGGCACCACTGCGCATCCCGCGCTTGGCGTATGTACCGATGACGGGAGAGGAGGGTGAAAAACTTCATTCCATGAAGTGGTTCAGAGGGGCTTTTTGTGCAGAAGTAATTATGTGACACATTTTTGAGTAAAAGCCCCAACCTAATTCCTGCACTAGGTATGATATGTGCATCATCTGTGTGTGCATAATGCTGTTTGGCATCCCTTGCGGTCGTCCATGCATATGGTAGGTGCCACAATGTCAAGGCCAGCAGCTTACCACCAATCCTGAAACAAAAAGTCTGAAATCATTGCATTCTGTAGGCAGAAACTTACAGGATTATAACTAAGAAATTTGAGAAGCTAATGAACACGCAGTAACAGACGAATGAAGGAGGGAATGTGCAAATTGATAAGATGTGCAGACAGCGGTGTGGATTGGAGAGAAAGCGGGAGTGGCCAATATTCTGTAGACATTTATGGTAAGAGGCAAATAATTTGAATATCTGATGAGAACGTGTGGCAACGTAAGATAGGAGCTGATGATGAGCTTCAAATTTGAGATTGTGCCCGGAAGAAGGCAAGGTTACTGGGGTTTGTCACGTGTTTCAAGATATGTGGATTTCTTTCTTCATGCTTTTCAAAATAAATTTCAGTTGAGAGTGGGCGCCAGTCCTGTGTGTATTTCATTGTTCGTCTTAATTGTGAGTACTGCACGGAAATTCACTATGAACGCTTACCAACTCGCTCCTAATGTAAAAGAGTTGGGCAAGTGATGCAATGCACACAGTACATAAACTGGGGGATCAGTCGAGAGCTATGCAATCTGTGCCAAGGGAAGGGAAATGCAGTCAAGAATGGCACTGAACTCAAATCTGCAAGCATAGCATAGCATGGAGTCGACGCAATATAGGACGTAACTGGAGACACTGCAAGAGTCCTTTGTCCTGCAGTGGACATAAAATACGCAGTTGACCACGACGTTATTGTTGAGAAAAGACAAGTTCAATTACAAGAAATGTGGAGAGGCAGAGAAAAGCCTATTGGCGCTGTCATTCAGCAGTGCACATCTTAACGCTGCTTTCTTGTGTGCACATACTCTCGGGCCTCGAGTAGCTGCGACACATTTCAGAACAAAATCGCCCTTAAAAGTCGCCTGTGAAATGTGAAACGCCGATTACCGTTTCATCACTCTGGGTGCACGAAAAGAGTGTAGTCAGGTTCGCTTCAACATGCAAGTGCTTTCCATTTGTGTCCCCAAGGCGAAAGTGGTTGGCACGCAATTTGAGTGCTTAATAACAAGCATGTGTTAATTAAGGTCTCTACATGCGAGGCATACATATAAGGTATATACACATATACACGATTACCGTTTCATCACTCTGGGTGCACGAAAAGAGTGTAGTCAGGTTCGCTTCAACATGCAAGTGCTTTCCATTTGTGTCCCCAAGGCGAAAGAAGTTGGCACGCAATTTGAGTGCTTAATAACAAGCATGTGTTAATTAAGGTCTCTACATGCGAGGCATACATATAAGGTATATACACATATACATGCAAGCATGCTAATAACATACACATTTTAATTAAGGTCTCTACAGGCGAAGCGTACACGTAAGGTACTATATAGATGTATACATGCAGGCATGCCACAATGGGGTAAATTTTTAAGAACTTTTTTTTTACAGTGTTGTGTTTCCCGTATATCCAATATGCAAATAATATCATAATCAGTCGTGTACTCATCATACTGTTCCAAGGAGGATGTGAATGAAGAGCATACTCTAAAAATTATACACTTTTTAGGGTTCAACTTGTGCTCAACAATAATCGTCAATCCCATGAGCAATTCCTTATTTCTTTGCAATCGTTACTCCTGCCAGCAATGCCACAGTGCATGAGAGGCACATGCTGTTGCTGACAGGAAAGCATAAAGCAGCATTGGAGAGAGCAGATAATTCCAAGATTGCTCAGGATTGCCGTTGTGGGACAAGAAAAGGCCAAATATGTGAAATATACTCGTGTATAGTGTTTAGGTTATTGGCAAAACACTTTTGCCAACATCCATGCAAAAGGTTTTTACACATGTACAAAATCAGAACACCCTCTTTTATTTATAAGTGTGTTCAGTGGGTATACACTTAAAGAAATATTTGCACCATTCGGGGTTTATATTGTCCCCAAACAATCATCTTTATTTTCTTGCGTGTGTTTCCTTGATATTCTGCATTTGCTGCTTTCCTGTCAAGAGTGCAGACAGGCACATACGCCGTTCGCGACCTGCGTTAACACTGGGCGCGCAGTGTTAACGTAAGGCACATAGGATTGATGACGATTATTATTTGGGAACAAGGTACACCCCAAAGGGTGCAAAGTCTGACTCCATCTATCATGTGTGCCTCTACTTTTAACGCTGTACATCCGCAGTACTTTCCAGTCATAATTAAACGACCTGTGTTTTATCAGTGTCACAGCATTCTTGACTGGAAAGTAGCGAGTGCAGAGCTTTCAAGAAAGGAAACAAGCAAAACAGATGACGATTCTTGCTATAAGGGACAAGACATGCCTCAAAGGGTGTTAACCCTTTATTGATGAGTGTTGCCTACTGGCAATATACCAGCAAAAATTTGTTTCTTGCAGAGTTTCAGTATTGAGTACGAAGTTTCTGGCCAAATGTCTTTGGCCAACACTGAATGACAGGCAGCAAGCGTCATTTGTTCGTTTAGCGCAGAAACACTGGACGAGGAAGAGGTTTGGCACACGACTCACAGTCTTTCGAAAGCAAGGTCAGAGGAGATGGGCTGATGCAAGATATCCAGCTACAGTGGTGTCACACATGTGAAGCACAGCAAATGAAATGTACGCCTACAGTTCACATAGGATGAGAGCTGTCTGTACAAATTAAAAACGAAGCTTTAGGTCGCTCGGGGTGAAGCCCACTTCCAGTTTCCTGCCTGGGGTTTTCCCCCTATTGCTGAAAAAAATTTCCGCAAGAATTTGTTCCTTTTGTCGATTATACTTATTCTTGATGCGTTTCCCACATTTTAGGGTTTATTGTTTAGAGAAAGATACACACCAAACAGTGCAAACTTGTTTTCGAGTGTATAAAATTGGGACGCCTTCGTTTTTTTTTTTTTTTTTAGAGCGAAAGCTCTACTACGCCATGTATCGCAAGGTCATTCATCGCGTCACAATGACCTTGAGCCGCCGGAGCGCGAGTGTGGCAGGTGTGACGTCACGCCACGTAATCCGCTGCGGAGAGGCGCAGCGCCCACTGGATAACATTTCTCAGGCGTCGCTCAGTCTCGTCATGGTTGGCGCGTGGACTGGGCGGTCTGTGCGTGCGCTTCAGCGCAGGCGACAGGCCGAATCCAATCATCCAGTGGATATAGCTAGACGGCAGGCTGCGAAAGCTCGAGCAAAGGCAAAGTTGGCTGCTGAAACACCGGAGCAAAGGGAGGCCAGATTAGCGCGTTATAGAGAAGCTTACCAAGCGCGGAAGCGCGCCAAGATCGAAGCTACTGCGGCCGCCGCCATCGTTCAGCAACAAGGAGGAGACGAAGCCGTGGATACAAGCAACGGCACCCACAACGAACGTTTGGCGAGCCACACCCTTCGACTGGCGACAAGCTTGACTGCGACGGCCAGTTTTCACCGCGACTTCACGGACAAACCGTTGGGCAACGTGTGCGAAAGACTGCGGCACGCCAATGACTTGACCGCGGTGAGTGAACCGATGTATCCTACGTTAGAGAGGGCATTCCCCGAGTGGGAGCCAGACACGTGTAGGCAATTTTTCGTCAACCAGAAAGTGCCTCTCTTCCGCGTAAGAGCAACAGCTATCGCTACCCGCCAGCTTGCCGGCGTTGAACAGTTGAACGATGTGGCCGAATGTCTGCAGATTTGCCTACTCATGAACTGGCGGGACAAGGAACCAATCGTTAACGTAAACCTACATCACACGCCATCAGACTTGCAATAAAGCCTAACTTAATAAAGCTAACAAATAATAAGCTACTAAAATAACTAACAATAAAGATGCCGTTTAAGCAGAGTTAATTCTTCCAGGTAACGCCTGGGACCGCTGGTGTCGCGGCGCGCGGACGCGTAATCATGCTGCTATTTTCATACTTCGAGCGTTTTCGTTATAACGTGGGGAAAATAATCACGCGAGACATAGCACACTGCAAATAACTGAATCGGGTGCTTAAAGCGAAGCTTTATATGGCTAGGCGAAACGAAAAGATCCGTCTGTTGTTTAGTCGCCTGTCCACAGAAAACTATCGTCATCAGCATCGGCTCGAGCGTCGTTGTCTCCATGGTTGTCTTCATGGTCGTCTTCCTCCATGTCTTCTGCAGCCACTGCTCTAAAACGTAGCCACTCTAAAACCGTACTATAGCTCGTTGGCGCCCCAGTTGGGTCTTTATTCTATGGGCGCCCCGCGGGTTGCGCCCGTGCTCGCTCGGTGGGGCATCAACGAAAACAAGTCAGTTCTTGCTCCGCATTCGTTCTTCGAGAATGCCCAAGACTACCGAGGAAGAAGCCGCTCGACGTGAACGCCGGCGAGAGCTTGCACGGGAAGGGGCCCGCCGTCGCAGAGCCAACCCCGAAGTCCGCGCAAGAGAAGCCGAATATAGACGTCTTCGTCGAGAGGCTAACCCCGAAGCGTATGCAAGACAATTGGCAGCTCGGCGACAACGGATGCAAGCCGACCCGGAGCTACGAGCTAGAAAGTCGGAAGCTGTGCGAAAACGGTTCCAAGCCCACCCGGAGCTACGAGCTAAAAAGTCGGAAGCTGTGCTACATAGGTTACGAACCGACCCTGTGCTACGAGCTAGAAAGTCACTAGCTGTGCGACAACGGTTGCAAGCCCACCCGGAGCTACGAGTTAGAAAGGCGGAACTTCAACGGCAACGCCGACAGACCAACCCCGAAGTGCGAGCCCGGGACGCGGAAAGACAGCGGCGGCGCCGGAAACAACTGAAGATGGTATGGACGGCGAGTGTGTTCTTTATAACAAAACTTGGTGGTTTCCAATCACGGAATCAAATGCATAGCAGCTTGACTCGAGCCATTCGTCATGACATTCAGAGTTCTTACAGTGCCATCTAAGCAATTTACCCTCACGCACAAAAATCAAGAACTGAATAATTCCACTGGTTCCCGAGACTCTTCTAAAACACTGAGCATGCGTGTACTTAAAGTGTGAGCAAGCGGTCACTCCCTTGAAGCTAATTGAGCCGGCGATAAGCTATAGGGTGTTATCGATAGTGCCTGTTCCATCGAAACACTATCAATAGAACACGCACTATCGATAGTGCCTGTTCTAAAGGCTGAAGCCACATCAACAACATTTATTCATGATACCTCAAGGGTCCCAGAACGGGACATTACATGAGGGGTGAGCACGTAGAAAAAGGGTGGGACAGGTTAGGTGGCGTGACTTGACAGATGTCTTCAATGGCAGCTTTGAAACGAGAAATGTCGGTGATGGGGAGGGCGATGTCAGAAGGAAGGGTATTCCATTCTCGGGCTGTGTGCAGAAAGAAAGAACGCTGATACATATAGCGGAATGGATGCGTGGTAGATACACAGCATTGGGATGCGTATGGCGGGAGAAACGATGCGCTGGAATGATTTGGTTACCTGTGGGCAGCGAATGAAAGAACCTAAAAAATAAAAAAAAGACTAGCACTTTTGCGGCTGCAGGTGAGCGAGGGAAGACACAACCGGAATTTTAAGGCGGAGGAGGCACTTGTATTATAGGAGTAGTCAGAATGAATCTGGCAGCACGGTTCTGAACCGATTCAAGTGAATTAATCATATTAACCTGGTGGTTGTCATAGATAGCACGGGCATATTTTAGTTTCGAATGGATTAGGCTTTTATATTCAAGTAGTTTGACTGAGGGAGATGCTGAAGACAAGTTATGAAGTAATAACCTAGTAATCGATTGCAGGAATCAGTTGATCAATATGATGGGTCCAAGTTAAATCACTCGATATATGCTTTCCTAGATATTCACGTCATCACATTCTTTTGGTTTAGCGTCTGGAAGGTAGAGGAGTCGGCTGTGTTTTTATGTGCTGTAAAATAGTTAAGTGTAACGATGGACGCTGCGCTGCGCCTTGTACGAGTGATCCTACCGATCCTGTACGAGTGCATTGACGCAAGAATTCCGACGCTATGCGACAAAAACATGCAACCGAAACAGAGGAGCTAGGGCAACGACATTTGGCAGCGGAGATGAGGCTTCGGCAGTGCACAGTCAAAAAAGACGAGGAGCGCTTGGCCAGAGCAGCTAAAGCGAGGCGTCGGAAGCATAAAGCGGAGTCTCGCAAGGAACCACAACGTCGTTTGGCCGCCGAAGCAAAGCGACGGAAGCGGTAAACGGAACGCGCTCTGGAAACTAAGCGAATGCTTTGGGAACAGCTGATACTGAGGGTCAAGGATAGACAGAAGCAGCAGCACAGAGCCAACGCAGTGCTGAGACCCTAAAGAGGTTGCTACCCTCCGGGGCACAATCACCGCACGCTGTTGCTGTTTGAGCATTGGAACCCCATGGTCGCTATTGCCTGCAACGAAGAGCTCCTTGCCCTACAAGTGTAGCTTGGTGCCAGGGGCCGTCCAAAGACGGGCCTCCACGTTTCAGCTAAGCTGCTTCGTGACAATCAAGAAGGCTGTGGGACATTCGCATCTGTCGGCGAGTATTGCGAAGTCGCAGAGCAGGCAAACTCCCAGGACGGTGTCAACGCAGTGATTGTAAGGAGTGGATATGGCATCTCCCAGAGCAGCCAGGTCAGTTTGGCAAGTATAGTTGTGGGCACTGATTAATGCATTCTCATTAGGAGTGCCAAACTGAAAGAAAAAAAAAGAGAGTACATGGCGTGAAGCCGGTCCGAGCTGTGCGAAGCCTGCTCACGTGGTAGAGGTAGAGAGGGGGTTGGGAGAGTTTACTACAAAAGCTTGCCTATGGGAAAGCTTAGAAGAGTGTGGGCAGGTCTAGAAGCCAGTCGGAGCTGGGAAGAAGGGAGAATGAGCAGCGCAGCTGCGAATAGGTGGTGTCCACATTCACGCCCCATTGAGTGGCGCCATTTGGATTTGAAATAAAGGCTATGCGTTTGCTGTTTGAATGCCACGGAAGTGTTTTTTCGAGCTGGAAACATGTCATATACGTCGGGTTTTAGACACCACCTGTGGGGCGCTCGAGAGAGGAAAAGTCGGAGCTGAGAAGAAGGGATAGAGAGAGCAGTACAGCTGCAAATGGGCACTCGAGAAAAGGAAAGAGTGGTGGTGCTGAAGGTGCCGTCACCTCAGTCTGCTCTGGACCACCGTAAGTTGCACTTTGCGTCTCGAAGAGGCAGAGCATGCGTCAAGTGAGCTCCCGAGCCCGTGGTTGAGATCATAGATCCAGGGACCTATAAGCGCACCAAAGAAGCACGATGCGCCAAACTACAACGTCTGAGAAGACACTACAATGCGAGTCCAAAGACCCTGCAGATGTGAATAAGTGACAAGCCGAGTTGAACGTAAATGTTTGTACACGTACGAAACGCAAAGCGCACCCTCCATGGTCGGTAGCACGCTACTTTAGGCATAGACATTTAAATTTTGGTGTCGCCAAGCGTTTTAAGTACATCGCACAAGGTGTTTCATGCTGTTCTCTAGAAATCAAGTGGTCGCTGTGGTGCGCTTATGTAGTTAATTACAGCAAAATGTGGCAGTAGGGAAACTGTTTTTTAGTCAGGCATGATTAAAGCCAAACTTGCTGAGAAGCACGGTGAATGTGTGAAAACAATGTGTAGCTGGGGGCCAATGTTCCAGCTTTGCCTAGTATTTCGTGCTTCTTTCGCTTACAAGAACGATCCTCTGCATTTCGTACAAAAAGTGGCATACGAGAAAAGTATCAGCGAGTTCCAACGCCAGAAAATCGACCAGAATCTAAGTGAAGCGCTGTCATTGAGATACCAAAGTTAACCGACGACTGCTCATTGAGAGGTTTCGGTGGTTACAAAATATCTAGAACCTTTATTGGCAAGGCGGATGTAATTAAGTGACAAAACAAAGTAACAATCATGTGCGCCAGTGTTGATCTGGTGAACGGTGTATAGTGCATAAAGAGATGATATTAAAGTTGTGACTTGTGAGGGGCATGAACATAAACATTGAATATGATGAATATAAATACAATGCTATGTATCACAATTTGCATTGTATTTATTACCAGCTTTAAATAGATTCCAACAAATGCCTTGAATCTGCATAAGTGTTTTGTGTAAGCGCGTCAAACATATTTTAGCCTATAAGGAAATAAAGTTGAGACGTTGAGCTTGTGAAGTGAAGCGTTTACCGGACGAAGACGGGGAACGGGATGAACACAAATGCAGTAAAAAGGTTGTATGCACTCGGGGCCGACTTGAAAACAGGTTGTCTACGCTGTTTTTTTTTTTTTTGTTTTTTTTAACGTTGGATAAAAATTGGTACATGGCCACTGAATATTGTGACCATGCACTTATAGGCAGTGAGGAGTAAAAAATTAGAATGTGAGAATAAAGTTGCATAAGAACTTCAATAGTACGCTGCAAGCTTGGTCATGCCCAGCATCTGGTGTGCGGTCGGCCAGACAACTCCTCAGTTTATGTGATTGTTATGTAGCTGTCAAGATTGTAGCATGAGCATTCGCCATGTATCGTGTTAAATTAAACCCACTTGCCCAAAATGTGTCAGTACTCTTTTTAGAAATTTACCCTGTGAAACACTCCATAGCATTACTATTCGATTCTCGACAAGTAAGAAATGAACATTTCTGTTTGGCATTTAATTTTCTTAAACACAGGTAAGTTTACATGGCAATGACATGGAAAAGCAGAATTTACGAATACATTTAAAGGTGCACTGGCACATGTGAATGCAGTTTTCAGCTGTCATTTCTTTTGTCCTTGTGTAGCCACGAACCCCTAATGCTGTATAGAAGAGTGTATTACAGGCAGGTTCAGACAAGGAGTTTGGGGAAAAGTGGGCTCAATCAATTACTAATTTATATTTAAAGAAAATGAAGTGCAACAGTTTGCAAACGGTCAAGAGGTTGTGTACAGCATTTAATGCCATTGGTGTCTCGCAGCTGATTCCCGTTACTGTATTTACTCGCATAATGAACGTACTTTTTTTCCGAAAAATATGCACAAAGTTGGAGGGTGCGTTTATTAGGCGGGGTAAAATTCTGAGTTTTTTTCAGCGGCCATCTATGAAAAGGTCGCTGTCTAGCGAAGTGACCTTCGTGCCGTGTATTGCTTCAACGTAAACTGAGCGGCGATAACGTAGCAGGCACAAAGGTTTAAGCACCGTGGCACCTAGACTCGGCCCCCGACGCAAATCGCTTTCAAGATAGCGCGCGCGCGGCTGCCCAATGTGCATTTGTTGCGCCGTCTCGCTCCCTCCCCTCGCATTTCGGCGCATTTCCTCCCCGCTTTCCTTCCTTGAACGCGGGAGAAAAAGCCGCGATCGTCGGCGTTGATGACAAAAATGCCTAATAAAAGTAGGGGAGACACGAAACGATTTGGCATCCGATACAATCGTACCTGCTGGACACCATATCAGACGCCGAATCGTACTGTGTCTCCTACTTCACGGCAGCAAGTTCGGGGTGCGTTTATTACGCAAGAGAAAAAAAAATCGAAATTTTGACGACTAAAGTCAGGGAGTGTGTTCATTATGCGAGTAAATACGGTATTCTGCTACACTTTGCGAATTCTGCTGCACTTCTTTAAAATTTTCTTTAAAATTTTCTTTAGGAGCTGCTCAAATTATTTAGCTCTTGGATTTTGCAGAACAGAATCTTCCACAAGAAAAACAGTGCTCTGCAGCGGGAAAACATCACTTGCCAAGCACAGCCACTCTTTTAATCCATGATTCAATGGCAAAGAGAGAGAGAGAAACGAAGCGGGAAAGCTAGGGTCGTTAACCAAGGACATGCACGGTTGGCTACCCTACACTTGGGGAGGGGGAAAGGGGAAGAATAGAGAAAAGAAAAATAATAGAGACGGTCATTTGCAGAGACAGTCACAATAGCAAAGAGCGAGACAACTACCTGCCAAAGGGGAACTTAATCTGAAGCAGCTGGTGGAAATATGATACTGCTGCGGCGGAAAACAGACATTTTGCGGTGAGGAAGGGGGGGGGGGGGGTTCATAGTGTTTCCAAGTCAACCAGTGGAACTGGTTTGTGATAGTCTCTTCTTTTTCATCTGTGTCTAGTTGTTACACTGACAGAACATTAGCTGGCCTTTACAGCTTCATGCATTGCTGCATGCCTTATCACATGCTCCCTCTCTCTCTCTCTAGGTCATGGGGCAGAATCTTGCAGATTGCAGTACGCACAATTCAGTGGCCGCAGTATCCACCACAGTCGTGCAAGGGGATGCTGCTATGCAACGCAACCGCAGGGTACATGTTGCTGACAAGTCCACATGTTGTGAGGAGGGCACGTCCAAATCGACACAGGCCGAGTTATTCACCCTGAAGGTCTCCAGGTGGACGCAGTCCGATGATCTCGAAGAAAGCTACGGTGCCTCTCCACAGCCGGAACTGCCGCAGCCAAGCAAAGGTACACCCTCTTAGCATTTAATAGTATCATCAACATTTTTAATGACTCGTTTAGAGGGACACTAAAGACGTATGGTAAATTAAGCTGGGTTTCCAGAATCGCATATCTGCAGTGCCACTCACACGTCTTATCATGAGTGGCGCTGTGGTAAGATGAAAAGGAAGACATGGGCTAGAAGTTCACAAGCTAGCTTCTCGTGACATTGTAAGGTAAGAATATGTGCATGTTAGAAATTTCATATACGAATAGAATATTCCGTGCTATTTGATTTGAGAATTCCCTGTTTGAAGAAGGTTAAATATTCCTTTCTGTTCAGATGTGCACCTGTGCTCGTCGGTGTTTATTCGGTGCGGTGAACCAATGTTGCCCACCGAGCTTGGCAGGCCACTGAGCCTGGCGGGCCAATGAAGAATATGGCCGGGGTCATGTCACATGATCGTCACACCCCTTTGTCCACGAAAACAACACAAACAAAAATTAAGTGCCTGTTATCCAGGTGAGTAACGGTCTGGCGGCCTCCGCTGTCGAGTACTCCGCCTGGGCACAGGTGTTGACGGTCTGGGTGTGGCGATGCCGGGTGCTGCCTGAGCCAGTCTCGCTCCGTCCGGAGGGTTTGCAGTGACCGGCCTTGAGAATAGGCGCCGAACTTGATACCCAAAGGGCACTGCACAACTGGTGGCGATTGCCACCTCTGGTGCTTCGCTGGCAGTGACCGGTGTTGCTGTTGGTGGACTTCTGAAGTGGCGCCCGAGGTTGCAGGCTGGGTCACGAGGCGAGGCCCGAACATGGTCGGCGTGCCGGTGCCACGTGTTTCCGTCCAGCATGCGGATGAGCAGTGATGCGCTGGCAGGAGATAGCACCTGTTCGGCGAACCAGGGTGGACCAGAATGGAAGTTCCTGGCAAATACCGGAGCTCCCGACTCCGGCAAAGGCCCGGAATGGCACCCTCGGTCAGCAGCCAGCTTCTGCTTTAGCTGTTTCAGGAGCGCTGTGGACTGGCGTGGTCCGGTACTGAAACAGCACCCGGGAAACCTGAATCTGAAAATCTCCAGCCTTACTCTTCTTGAGCTTGTCCTTGATTGTCTGCACCACCCGCTCGGCTGCACAGTTTGAACCAGGGTGGTACGGTGGAACCATCATCCAGCGGATTCCGTTCTTCGTCAGCCAGGCCAGGTACTCTGTGCTGGCAAACGCGGGGTCATTGTCAGACACGATGACGTCCGGCAATCCCTGGGCGGCAAAGACCTGTCGCAGCACTGCAATGGTCGTGCCTGCTGAAGGGGTGGTGACAGGTAGGACCTCCACCCACTTCGGAAAGGCGTCCACCACTACCAGGAAGTAGTGGCCCTTGAAGGGGCCTCAAAATCCACGTGTAAGCAGGACCAGGGTCTCTGTGGGAATGGCCAGGGGATGATCTCCACATGACGTGAGGCCCGCTGGTGCTCCTGGCAGACTTGGCAGCTCTGCACCATGTGAGCGATGTCCTGATCCAGGCCAGGCCATCAAACATGGGACCAGGCGACCATCTTTGTCTTTTCCACACCAGGATGACCCGCGTGCAGCATTTGCAGAACCCTGGACCGGAGACATTGTGGGATCACCACCCTGGAACCCCACAGTAGGCAGCCCTGCTGCAGGCTCAGCTCGGCAGCCTTGTGGCTGTAAGCCTGCTGCACCAACTCCTCCCCCCGGGACACCGCCTTGACCACCTGGGACAAAACTGGGTTCCGGCTGGTTGACTGTGACACCGCAGATCTGGAGAGTACCTCCAGGTATGCGTGCTCCAGCATGAACACTTCAGCAGGCTCTGGAACAGTAGCAGGCATCTCTCGCAGGGGCAGGCGGCTCAGGGCACCAGCAGGTCCCAGGTCCTTTCCCGGACTGGTAGACCAGCCGGTAGCTGTAGGCCGCAAGCCTCAAGGCCCAGCGTACCACTCGAGGTGATGTCTGCACGGGAACCGCCTTGCCCGGGCCCAGTAGTGGCTTGTGGTCCATGACCGCCTCAAATTTCCCGCCCCACAGGTACTGGTGAAAGCGCTCGACCCCAAACATGAGGGCCAGGCCTTCCTTGTCCAGCTGACAGTAATGTTGCTCTGCAGCCAAAAGTCGACGGGAAGCAAATGACGCAGGGCGTTCCTGGCCATCCTTGTCGCAGTGCGCCAGGACGGCTCCCACGCCGTACTGCAACGCCTCTACTGCAAGGACGACAGGCTTGTCCGGATTGACTTGTACCAGCACTGGAGCCTTGCTGATTAGCTCCTTGCTGCACTGGAATGCCACGTCCTGCTCCTTCCAGGCCCACTGCTGACCATCTCGAAGCAGAAGATGGAGGGGCTGTAGATGCGCGGACAGGTTCGGCAGGAAACTCCTGTAGAAGTTGATAAGGCCGAGGTAGCTCTGAAGCTCCTTCTTGTTGTGGTGCTTTGGCACCTTGAGCACAGCATCAACTTTGCGGGGGGCTGAGGACAGGCCAGCCTGGGAAATGACGTGTCCCAGGTACTCAACACTGGGGGCCAGGAAAACGCACTTTTCCAGCTTGAGACCAGCGTTCTACAATCGTGCCAGGACGTTGTGCAGGTTCTGCAGGTGGTCCCCGTCGTCGGTGCCGGTAACCAGGATGTTGTCTAAGTACACTGCCACGTGCCTCATGCCCCTGAAGAGGTTGTCCATCTCCCTCTGAAAGCACGTGTACCGGAAGAGCCCCAAAGTTGCCGATATTGTGACATACGTCCGGGAGGCATCCTGGAGCACCAGCTGCTGGTAAGCGTCTCTGAGGTTGAGCTTTGTAAACTTCTGTCCCCAGGACAATGCTGACCAGAGATCTTCAATCCGGGGCAGCGGGTACTTCTCGACGGTAGCAACGGGGTTGATAGTAACCTTGAAATCCCCGCAGATCCTGACACTGCTGTCTCGCTTGAGGACTGGAACTATGGGAGCGGCCCACTCGGACGTCTTGACGGGCACCAGGATGCCTTCTCGCTGTAACCGTTGCAGCTCCTAGGCAGCCCCGTCCTTCAGGGCGAACGGCAGTGGCCGAGGCTTGAAAAACGAGGCCGGGCTCCCTCAGGAACATAGATGCTAGCCGTCGTGCCGGCGAATGTGCCCACCCCTAGTTGGAACATGAACTTGAAATCGGTCAGGAGGCTTGGGACATTTAACCACATGTAGGACGGCCTCCTGGTAGTCCGGCAACCAAACGCCCAGTGCGTGAATCCAGTTTCGGTCCAGCAGCGTCAGTGATGACCCCTTGGTTAAATAAAGGGGAAGGGTTGCCTCCATGTCACCAAAGCGAACGTTGACCTGGGCCTGGTCCTAGACCTGGGAGAGCTGTCAGCAGTAGCTGTGTAGCATGACGCCCGAAGCCTCGACGGACACACCGGGCAAGGTACGCTGGAACAGTTTCCCGGCCATGACTAAAACGCTGGCCCCTGTGTCCAGCTCCATGGAAATAGGGTGCCTGCAGACTTCGAGGCCTGTGTGCCACGTTGAAGATTGGCGGGTTCTCGGCCACGACGTGGAGCCTGGCCGCGGAAGGACCCGAGCCTGCTGCTACATGTCCCCGTGGCAAACCCTTGCGACGGCTACCCTGACTGCGGGCTTGATCCAGGCTGCTGCTGCTGTCCGCGGTTCGTCCTCCCCCCTCGGCAAACATGCAAGGTGCCCAGTTTTTTCGCACGTGAAGCATTGTGCTTGGGAGAACTGGCACTGTGAGGGGGAGTGGTCACCACCGCAGCGACTGCACGTACCGCCCTTAGTCGCCATCTTGTTGATCGTTGCTTTCGTCGATGGTGAGCCGGTTGCACATGGAATCTCGCAGGCATCCTTGGCCGCAACATCCATTACCTGTGCTGCCTTCACGGCATCCAGCAAGGGGTCAGGAAGCTCCAGTAGTCGTGTCGGCATGGCGGGGTTGTTTATCCCGCAGATGAAACGGTCCCGGAGCAGGGAGTCGAGCTGTGGGGGTCCCCGAACGTGCAGGCACTCTTTAACCCTCATAACGCAGCGACGAACTGCCCGAGAGTCTCCTTCGCGGCGGCTCCGGTTGTTGAAGCAAAAACGCTCCATTAACGTGGATGGTGCTGGGCTGAAATGCGACCGCAGTGTGGTGAGCAGCTCACTCGGCGTCTTTACATGTGGTGTGGCCGGCTTGAGGAGGTCGAGCAGAAGACTGAAGACGCAGGTCCCACAGCTGGCCGGGAAAATGCCCCGCTGTTCTGCCTCGGGTGTGTCGTTCGCCCAGAAAAACATGTGAACTTGTTCCTCGTAGACTGGCCAGGCGGACCCATCACCCTCGAATGGCTCCGTGGTAAGATGGAGAAGGAGACATGGGCTAGAAGTTCCCAAGCTAGCTTCTCGTGACATCGTAAGGTAAGAATACGTGAATGTTAGAAATTTCAAATACGAATAGAATATTCTATTTCATTTGAGAATTTCCTGTTTGAAGAAGGTTAAATATTCCTTTCCGCTCAGATGTAAGGAGTAACAACAATGTCACGATCCGCCCGAACTCGTAAACGAGGGGGGGGTCGAGGCAACCTCCATCCCAGAGACGATACACAGCGTGCTGGTGGTGAACGATGAGTTATCACGAGCACCTGTGCTCGTCGATGTTTATTCGGTGCAATGAACTAATGTTGCTCACCGAGCTTGGCGGCCGGGCCGCTGAACCTTGCGGCCAATAAAGAATATGGCCGGGGTGACATGAAGATCGTCACAAGCACTCATTGGGATCTCGAGGGAGGGAGGGAAGTCGATGGACATAACAGCTTTTCCAAGTGATTCTTTTGCAGGACAGCCACTGTTGGTGCGTGGATGCACCAGTTCCTCCGGATGCACCAGGTCAATAACTCCTGCTCGGTAATTCCCAGTCGTCCAATAAGAATGGCCCAATTTTAGGCAACCTACATATAATTGTGTTTTGATATAGGCAAAGCAAATTATTGTTTGACCACTCTTGCCGTATTTGCATCACTTTAATACAGTGTACAATCATAGCATTCTACCGGTGCTAACATTTGGGGCAGGAACTTGGAGGTTAACAAAGAAGCTCGAGAACAAGTCAAGGACCGCACAAAAAGCAATGGAACGAAACATATTAGGCCTAACGGTAAGAGACGGGAAGAGAGTGGTGTAGGTCAGAGAGCAAACGGGGATAGCCGATATTCTGTTTGAAATTAAGAGAAGAAAGTGGAGCTTGTCAGGCCACGTAATGTGTAGGATGGATAACCGGTGGACCATTAGGGTTGCAAAATTGATACCAAGAGAAGGGAAGCGCAGTCGAGGACGGCAGAAAACTAGGTGGGGTGATGAAGTTCGGAAATTTGCAGGCGCAAGTTGGAATCGGCTAGCACAAGACAGGGGTAAGGGGAGATCGCAGGAGGAGGCCTTCGTCCTGCAGTGGACATAAATATAGGCTGATGATGATGATCAAAACAGTGTATGGTGCTGTAGTGTCACACTTCTCTCCTTCAACGAGACCAGCACTGTGCGTACAAATTGTCAAAAGTGTACAGGCTATTCTGAGCCTTCGCCATTTATGCTGTTCGGCAGTGTGGTGCAGTTTCTTTACAAGTAAAACCGCAATATAACGAACATGGATATAATGAATTGTCGGATATAACGAAGTAAATACAAAAACCTTTTCACCAATATCAGTGTTGCTTAATATTTGCTCATAACGAATATTGGATACAACGAAGGCATTTTTGTATCAGATACAACTTCGTTATAACGAGGTTTGACTAGTTTATGACAAACACCCCCAGACTTATGGACGGTGATCACAAGGGCTCTATTCATTCCCAAAAGCATCATAACTAATGGCACACTACAGGAAAACCTTTGCAGAGCCTGTAGTCGGTCTGGCAGTTGCAGTCAACGTAGCCCATACACTTTTGATAAAGACTGTACGTCTGATGACCTGCTGTTTCCGTGTTTCGCTAAATATATTCAGTGTGCCAGGTAACTGAAATATAATCTTTTTCATTCACAAGCTCTTCATTTGATTGAATGTCCAGTTGTGAATGGCATTAATGATTACATGCACATATGAGATAGATAATGCAAATAAGCCTCCTTCTCTTAGCAGGTGGACCTCGCATATACTTATTTGAAAGTGATGAAATATTCCATATTAAAAGGTGATATTTCGTGAATATTCATATTCAATTCAGAAATTTCACAATTCAAAGTGCTAATCATGAGATTTTGAAAGCATTTGCTCAACAATAATGTTTTATGAATAAACGAATATTATGCTGCATTTTAATGTAACTGAAGTCTCAACATAGAGAGTTTTGAGGACTTTTTCTGAACAATAATACCCGCCGTGGTTGCTCAGTGGCTATGGTGTTGGGCTGCTGAGCACGAGGTCGCGGGATCGAATCCCAGCCACAGCGGCCGCATTTCGATGGGGGCGAAATGCGAAAACACTCGTGTACTTAGATTTAGGTGCACGTCAAAGAACCCCAGGTGGTCCAAATTTCTGGAGTCCCCCACTACGGCGTTCCTCATAATCAGATCGTGGTTTTGGCGCGTAAAACCCCATAATTTAATTTAAATTAATCTGAACAATAATGAGCAATAAGTACGATGGTGACTTGGAATTGGATAGTGACATTCCGAATAACTTAGTGTAGTGCCTTGGTATGCTACCTCGACTGGCACATTTTCGCCAGTCTAATTTTTACCAACGTTCATAGAAAATGTTGAGAGCACCTTTACAGTGTACCTACTCTACTTTCCATCCTCTTTCAGCGATACCTTTAGTCCTGAGCAATTCAAGGAGAAGCGACAGTGGAGTCCAGGAAGAAGCAAATGTTGACGATGCCACAGAAGGTTACGGCAGACTCAGCGCGGACACTGATGCTGCTTGCAGTGACGAGAGAGGTAGCTCTCTCACCGTTAATGCAGGGTCAGCAGCCGTCCCCTATAGCTGCAGACTTTGCTCACTCAAGTTCGTCGAGCTGGATGACTTGGCGTCCCACGTACTGACGTGCCCATGGCCAGAGCCATTGCAGTGCAGCCTGTGCTTGGAGACGTGTATGGACTGGCGTGCGACACGGCATCACCTTGCTTCTCACATCAACAAAGACACGCATAAGTGCCCGTTTTGTGAGCAGACCCTCGATCCCAAGTGCTGGACCATCATGAGGCACATGCAGCGGCAGCACGTGCACGTCAAGGCGTTCATGTGCAACTTCTGCTGGGCCACATTTATCATGAAGCAGGACATTCTCATCCACAGCCGTCGGTGTCGTGCAAAGTTTGAGAAGCACTTGAGGTTCAAGCAGCACGATCAAGCAGATGAGGTGAGTCATCATCATCAGCCTATATTTATGTACACTGCAGGACGAAGGCCTCTCCCTGTGATCTCCAATTATCCCTGTCTTGCGCTAGCTGATTCCAACTTGCAGCTGCAAATTTCCTAACTTTTTCTGCCGTCCTCGACTGCGCTTCCCTTCTCTTGGTAGCCATTCTCTAACTCTAATGGTCCACAGGTTATCCATCCCACGCAGTACATCGCCTGCCCAGCTCAATTTTTTCCGCTTAATGTCAACCAGAATATCGGCTATCCTCATTTGTTCTCTGATCCACACCGCTCTCTTCCTGTCTCTTAACGTTATGTCTAACATTTTTCGTTGCATCGCTCTTTGCGCAGTTCTACTTGTTCTCGAGCTTCTTTGTTAACCTCCAAGTTTCTGCCCCATATGTTAGCACCAGTAGAATGCAATGATTGTAAATGCAATGAGGTGAGTACTGTCTTGCAACTGTGGACCACAGTTGCCAGTCAAATTCTGGGACAAACTTCGAGCTACTGCCTATACTCTTTGTGATGAGGCTGCTAGGCCTGGTTTTGGTATCATGACAACAGGAGGGGCAATGAGAATGGACTGACAGGACCTCGCACGTCGTATCGGTCTACAGTCAAACCTCGATATAACAAACATTGATATAACGAAATTCGCAATGTAACAAACTATTTTTGTCTCCCATCTTAGTTCTATTGAAATAACGAAATTCCCGATATAATGAAGTTTTTTCATTCACCTTCTTTGCCCCCCCGATCACTGTGCCACCAAAGTCCGCTATGAATTCACTCCCACTCACCCATTTTTTTTTTTTTTTCTGTCCTTCTGCACTGTAATAATGCCTGCCTAACGTCTGTGAATAGTAAAAATTCGTGGCAATTCAAAGAAAAATTAAGGGTCGTTCGCTGAGCAATGCAGCATAATATGGTAGTGTTACGAGACAGTAACAGAGCTCTGTTGTTGACAAACTGGTGTTGCTGATAAGTCTAGTCACGATTAAGTGGCACAAGTTGAATTCGGTAGGTCGTATATAACGTGTCGAGCAGATAGATTGGTAGTTTGTGTTTTAGAGGCAGTGGTGGGAATGCTGCAACAATTGCTTTAATCTGCTACATTCTGTCAAAGCTGCTACATCCATGCTCCAAATGAGAGAAACTGCTCCAAAGGTGCTCCAGGTTGAGCTGCGCCTCGCAGTCTCGGAGGCCATAGCGAAGAGGAGTTGTGGTCAACCCCAGGTGGCGGTTCCCTCCAGTGCATTATATTTTCGCCCAATACAGTTAAAATACCGCCAATAACTTTGAAGATACCGATGACAACGATTAGAATATAAATATCTCGGTGAATCTAATGATTCATCCCTTCATTACGGGACACACATAGCAAATGTTTGCAGCCGGCTCAGTCATGCATGTTTTACTTTATATCAGGCGCGTCAGCATTTTCCCGCATGTACACTACGAATGATTTACTTCAGTATTTTTGATAGTCATTAAACCTATTGTATTGAGACATGGGGGCATAAGTATTCATCTTACCTAGATCTCGTGATCAAGCTGCAGAGAAGAGCGCTTCGAATTATGTCCTTCTCTGGTTATACGGAACACATAGAACCAATATTCAAAAAGCTTAAAATTATGCCATTTCTTATTATTAGGGACTTTAAAACAGCCTGCTCAGTTCATGCCATACTTTCGGAGAATAACCCTCTTCAAAGTACCACTTGTTAGCAATGTGTACGGTAGGTGCAGGTTAGCCTACATTGGACTGAAGATATGGGATAACCTTCCGAAGACGATAAGAGAGAGTCCAAGATTTTCGCATGTTCTTAAACAAGCTATAATTCATAATGAGTATGTTTCAGTAGTGTAATATCTTGCTGTTGGTTGGTTTTACTCTTCTGCTATAACAAATTTATTAATATCGTGTTAACAACAATATTAGTAGAATCTGTACTTGCAAATCACGTTACCTGTTAACCTGAAAACCTGAGTTGCAATAGTGTTTTGAATTAATTTGCATGGGCCCAGAACTAGCAGTATTGCTAAGGGTCCAGGTGATTTTCAGGAACGTTCTGTAACCATGTGTGGAAATAAAGACATAAACTAAACTAAACCTTATGCGGTGAGTGCCGTTGCATCTCCAGCTATTCATAAAGCTAAATAAGCTAAAGGGTCAATGAACTAATCCAATCCAGTTGAAGAAAACTCTCCTATGTGCCATATTCTCAGGTTGTGCATAGCTTAAGGTGTTCTGTTGGGCCTAGTAGTGCATGCTTGGCCTACACTTCTGATTGGTGTCTTTTATGAGTCATGACTGTAGCTCATCTGCATGCAAGGTACTGTACAATAGTGGAGCAACTAAGTTGAAGTTTGGTATGGCTAGATTTGTTATGGAACTGAGTTGAAGATTTCTTATGTGCACTGCTCTTGCAGGGCATTGTGATGTGGGTAGCACACGTCACAACTTCCGGGACTATCCTGCATTTGGTGGTTTGTTTTGGAACAGGGCAGATCTAGATTTGCAAAATATGAGCTCTCGTTCTAGGATTCGAATGACTGTTTCAAATTGCACAGTGGAATTCACTAACTTTCCTGCGCAAGGTGGCTTGACATGCTATGCCTTCTATTTCACATTTTCTTATGCAGGGCACCAGTCTGATCTTTACCAGTGTTTTTTGCCAATCTTGAGAGCACCTTCTATCCTTTTAGGGGCGAAGCACCTTAGGGCCGAGCCTTGTCCCCCCCTCGTTGTCCGTAGCTCTGGTTTGCATGGAGTCCGCTAGGGGCGCTGCGGTGCACTAGGGCTATATAAGCGCTCATTCCCGACGCGCGCTCTCTTTCTCTCTTCAGCCATGGATAACGGTCGCTTCTGATAACGGTGCGCCCGCTATGGATGAAAAGGCGAGAGTGGCGGCTCAACTGCAAGCGGAGGCGAGGGCTCGCAAAGCTGCTGCAGCACGGCGACGCAGACAACAAGCGGACGCGGAATCTAGGGCACGGGAAGCTGCAGCAAAGCGGCAACGCCGGCAAGCGGACCCGGAGCTGAGGGCTCGCGAAGCTGCAGCAGCACGGCAACGCTGGCATGCGGCCCGGAGATGAGGACTCGCAAAGCTGCAGCAGTACGGCAACGCCAGGTAAGCGGACCCAGAGCTGAGGGCTCGCGAAGCTCGCGCTTGAACCGAGCATCGGCGCCACCAACCTCAGGTAGAGAATGCTTCCGGCGTTTTGCCGCCGCTTCCTGCGCTCCGCCGCCTCTGGGTCCGCTTGCCGGCGTCGCCGTGCTGCTGCGCTAATCACAACGCAGTCTTAATGAAGGGAAAACGAAGTCCGCACCTCATTACCATATACGACCATTAAAACAACATTGTATATACTGTACACATGTGTTGTCACTCATTTGCATGTTGGAGTGGGCAATGTACGGGGGATTCACGGTTACCCAATTGATCCCCCGGTGCTTCGCCCACTCATCATCATTCACTTCGTGGATATGCGGTCATTTTTTTTCAGCAATGCCTCGAGTGCCGAGAAATTCGAGGAGGATCAGCAGTGGAATGCAGGAAGACGCAGAGCTTGATTGTGTCGCGGGAGGCGAGTGTATTCAAGGTGACAACCGACACACCTTGCAGCAAAGATAGAGAAGGCTCTGCCACAGTCGATGCAGGGTCAGTAGTCATCGCCTATGCCTGTGGACTTTGCGCAAGGAAGTTCCAGGACCTGGATTCTTTGGCTTCCCACTTTCTGACTTGCCCATGGCCAGAGCCTTTCCAGTGCAGCCTGTGTTCAGAGAGTTGTGCGAACTGGAGTGTAACATGGAATCACCTTCTCGCTTCTCACATTAGCAAAGCCACGGAAAAGTGCCCATTTTGCAAGCAAAGTCTAGGAACGCTAGCACCATGAACCACATGCTGCGGCTGCACGTGGGCGTAAAGCTGTTTAGGTGCAACTTGTGCAGGGACACTTTTTACTGCAAGCAGTACTTGCTCTATCACGTTCGTCTGTTGCCACAGATGTGGGGTCCCGCACGAGTGCAATTGGTGTGCAAGCTCGTTTACTGACAAATGTGATTTGCAGCCCAACGTTCGCGGGCACCTGAGTACTTGTGTTGACTCATGTTAAACACTAGTCGGGGCAGGAGCAAGCAATATAACATTCCTTGGTGGTCGTGGAGGCGCTGTGAATTCCCCGGACTGTTCGTCAATGCACGCTGGGAGCCTGTGTGATCTAAGGATGCATGGCATTGCGTGCTTGCGCCAACTCTGACAAATGAGTGTTGAAAGCAGTGCCGTGTCGTTTGTGCTGTCTGCTTGGTCCACTTGTTTTGTTTACAAACTCTCCTGAATATTTGCTGTTGTGACATGTAGATTTGCCCTCTTCCATTTATACAAAGATACCTCGCAATCATTTGCTTGTCGCCTGTGGTCATTTTATAATTTTGCTGCAAAATCTTAGCCTGAAGTAAATTTTACTCTCCAAACGCATTTGGATGTCGCTATGAATTGTTAGTTTACATGCGATACAGGGTAATTATGTTGCGGAGGGAAGAAAAGAATGATAAGCTTCGGTGCAAACAATTTCGAGATTCTATGCCGGGTTCTTGTCATTTCTTTTCTTTTCTCATAGGTAATCATATGGCTTTGTGGTTCGTAATGTCCAAGGTCAGAATTATTGTTCGCCAAATTGGAGATGTCGCCTGCAGAACATGAAGGAAGCTCGTGTATTTGAGAACTTGAATTATGCATAAATGCCCTGAATACTCGCTGTGGCTGCCTATGTGATTGTCCGATTGGCACGCTCACCGAAAGAAATGCATCAGCCTATGGAATTGTTACGTTTTGTAAAAAGAGACAACTTCTTGTGTAGTTGCCTTGTTTATCGTCCTTTAGTTTTTATCCATGACCTTTGAAATATATAAAACAACTCTTCTTTTAGCCTGAGTGGATTTATTTACTGCATAAACTGCTTTCCTTTGTGCAAGTTGGCTATTTTATTAGTATGATGATATTTTGGCATTTCTTTGGTTTGTTAAAGAACGTGTTTTTGTTATGCAAGCAGCAGTTCATTGAACAGCTCTACAACTAAGTTTATGCATTCAACCCATCTTTGTGTTATTTGAGTTGGAGCTACACACAGGTTCAGAGGAAGATGGAAATAGTGATGTCGAACAAGAGAGGTCTTTGGCTGGAGCCAGCATTGTGACAATCTCGTCTTTGTCAACTAGTCCTCTTGTTGATACGCTAGCTGCAGCCGGAGGCTTCCCTTGTTTAGCTGCTGTTGATCACTTATAGAACAATCACTACTATAAATTAAGCAGAGTATGGAACAAATCATTTTATGTACAATTGAAGTTTCAACGATTTCTCTTAATACCCCAACTAAACGAAACTATTAAACATTTTTCAAAATTTAGCTACAACTTAAAGGGGGCGTCCATTAAAGTGTAATACTGCATGCAGAAAAAAAGCTGTTCAGGCAGCTGTCCCCATGAAGCTTTACTTCATAATCACACGGGCTAGGAAGCGCCAGGTACCAAATAAAAAATGCATTTGCGCTTGTTATCCGCCGAAATTTACTGTGTTATTACAGAAATGAAAATCATTGAAATGGAAGCAGGTGTTCACGGTGAGATATGAGCACGTTATCTGAAAGCCTCATATGCTCATGTCAAGCAAAGGAAGTCAAGTCCTCAGAGATGAAGCTTTTAAGTATGCATGTTGTAATAGGAACACCAACCTTCTTCATGATAAAAATCGCTGTAGATCAAGGTTCTCCACGTAGTGCAAACATTGTTAAGTCTGTTAAGAAGATGTGAACTTGGGCAGGTTGGTAATCCATTTCTAACTTGCTATAAAGCACATTACTGCCCTCATCGAACAAACAGTTTCTTGCAAATGCTCCTTGATCACATTGAGGGCAACATTACCTGTTTTTATCTTTTTTTCAATAGATTCTGTAACCCTTCAATAAATTCCATTGGGAAGCAGCACCATGTTTGTCTTACATATTTCTTTGTCTAAATCCCATCAGTAATGTGCTTTAGCAAGTTAGTCTGTTAAGCTTTTGTGTCCAACCAGCGCGTCCCTTAAGCTTCAAGCGAGCTCTACTTTCTTGTAAACACCACAGTGTCACCCAGAAGATGTGTGCTGTATGGTGCCCGAGTTGGAGAGAGATACAATTGAGCTCCGATGTGACAAGCTGAACACATTAATTATATTCATATCTGCTTTGTATTTGTTTGGTGTAGATGCACATGTGGTGGTGTTGAGAACTTTATGTGCAGCGACACATGCCCTCAATACAACATTGCAGTCTGGCTAGTTTTGTCCGAATCGAAGGCTACAGACAGCAGTGAAATGATATGAGAAACAGATTATAGGGCTTATGTTGTCTGCTCCTCTTCACGAGTTTTCTGTTGCATGTAGAGAGAGCTTGGATGCACACCAGTGCAACCAAGTGGGATCGTATAACCACGGGTGCAGCTGAAATGAAAAGGCAACTGCACATTGGTGAAGTTTTTGAGTACCTGAAACAAAGTTGTCAGCAAAGTCTGTCTTTGCTATAAAAGCCATCTAAACCTTGGCACAACAGATTTTCGGAAACATGCATACCTGCAGGAGCAGCTTCACGTGGAAAAGCGGACACGGTCATGTGCATCTGTGGCAAGGCATATGCAACTGTAGAAAAAAGTTGATAATAAGAACTAAGAGAAATGTTTGGGTATTCTTGCATACTCCAAAGTATGAACCTTTTGAAGCTGTGCACCTTTGCCGATATGTTGAGAACAGAAATTGTGTCAGTTGTGTAAGCTTGTCTTATTGTGTATGGTGCATGCACAACGGCATGCCCACCCTAGAAAAGAGGTCACCAATGCTGTTACTTCCTTTTGAGAAAGTAAAATCTTCAAAAGCACTAGAATCATTGCCGGAGAGTGGAACTATTCACAGTAAGTCTTGGATGGAGGTCTGCAGGTTAACCTTTCATTAAAACATTTTCCAAACATTTTTATTGTCCACTTTTCCCATTAATAGAATGAATGTCGGAGCTCTACCGGTTTGAGTACTGTAGTTGCATGGTGCCTTGTTTCTCCAAATGCCAATTACATGCATACGAGTTCCCCATATGCCTGCAGGTCATATAACAATGCACTTCATATGCAAGAATTAAATCATTTGTCTTTTGTGAGGTGAAAATGTTAACGTGCATTTCCGTATTGGAAAAGCATAAAAGACGTGTTCGAAAAACAAACTCTGTGAAAATGGGCAGACCATGGGATGTTACAGCTCTGTTGAGCTCCACAGCACTCTATGCAAGCATTGCTGTAAAGCCTGTGGCAGAAATAGGGTTTTATGAAATCTAAGGACTGCATAGAGTGCGCTCTTATGGTGTGCTACGTGAATGAAATTCTTTGCCTGCCTGCAGAAACTTTTGCATCTCGAGTGTATTTCCTGCACACGGTAATATGTGCAGCTCTGTTGAGTTTCACTGCATTGCCGTTAAGCCCAAGGCAGAAGTAGGATTTCATGAAATCAAATGAATGCATAGACTGCATTTTTGTGGTGTTCTACGTGAATGGAAGCATTCGCTGCCTGTCTGCAAAAACGTTTGCATCTCGAATGAATTTCAAGCAGATTGTAATAATGTGCAGTTACGTCGAGCTTCACAGCACTATACGCAAGCGTTGCCGAAAGGCCCGTGGCAGAAGTACGATGTCATGAAATCAAATGAATGTATGGACCACGCTCTAGTGATGTGCTACGTGAATGAAAGCATTCATTGCCTGGCTGCACAAACGTTTGCATTTCAAGTTAATATCGAGCAGACCATAATGTGAAGTTCTGTCGAGTGCTTCACAGCACTATACGCAAGCATTACCGTAATGCCCGTGGCAGAAGAACGATTTGATGAAATCAAATGAATGCATCGACTGCACACTCTTGTGGTGTGCTACGTGAATGAAAGCATTCGTTGCCTTCCTGCACAAAAGTTGGTCACATTGATTTGCGTGAGCACATAGGTTCATGTGCGACTTAGCTACCTCTTAAATGAGAAACTAAGCAACCCAGACAATGCACAGACATCCTAAAGATGTTTGAAGGATGTCCCTGTAAGATGTTGAAGAGATCCTAGGGATATTTCTAAAATGTCCCATGCTAATCCATAACACCTCCTATGTGAAACACTGAAAGATGTCCCACAGAGGTCCCAGCCGGGTACTTTTTGGATGTTATCTGGATGCGGTATGGAGGTTATATCCCAGGCTTGGGTCTTTTTCGGATGTTATCTGGATGTGGGAGGGAGAGCCTAGGGATGTTCTAAAATGTTCCATGCTAATCCATAGCACCTCCCATGTGAAAAATCGAAAGATGTCCCACGGAGGTTCCAGCAGAGTCTTTTTCGGATGTTATCTGGATGTGGGAGGGAGGTTATACCCCAGGCTCGGGATGTAAATTGTATGTTATTTTTTATGCTTGTTCTAGGCACATGGTGGCCTTTGCATGCAAATGAGTGGAGCAACCTTGTCAAACTTGCACAGCTTTATTGAAACTTGTCATCGGGCTGCCAAAGTCAAACTTTGTTAACAGTCAGGACCCTAAGAGCACGGAAGAAACAAATAAAAAAACAAAATTAAGCAAAACCAAACGACATTAAACAGGCACTGTTGGAATTTCGTAACGAACAAAAGCTTCAAACAATGAAATGTAGGCCAGCATGTCAATGAACACTCTTACGTACAAAACAATCTCTTATGTGCAAAAAAATGACAAGTGCTTTTCTTTGACCAAAAAGGAGAAAAGAAATCCGACAGCTAGTGTAATTCTAGTTCTTGTGCTAGATTGCTGAAAGCAGTGGACATTGCTTGCACACAAAATCTAAATGCATAATTGCTGAATTTCAGAATCACTTTATAAGCAATGCATAAGCACAAGAAAAATTAGGTAATTACTTAATTATTTAAACCGCAGAACGCGTAGCAATTTCTGAATTATAGCCAGTGGACCAGGTGTATCCACCAATGGAATGAATGTTCAGGCCGACACCGGAATACATCGGCCTCCCATCACTTTTGTGCGTCAGTGCACAAGACTACGTACGCACAAAACTACATACTCTTAGGAAAGTTAAAATTAAATTATGGGGTTTTACGTGCCAAAACCACGATCTGATTATGAGGCACGCCGCAGTGGGGGACTCCGGAAATTTGGACCACCTGGGGTTCTTTAACGTGCACCTAAATCTAAGTACACGGGTGTTTTCGCATTTCGTACTCTTAGGAAAGTAGAACAGTGCATTTTTACTTTAAGCTTGGTGGTGCATGTCTCAAAACCAGAGCATTCTCTATTTGCTTCTAGTAGATGTGCCTTGCAGACTCAACGGCTAAAATTTCCAAATTGCAATATGTGCCATAAAGTAATTATTTAGGGGTTAGTATTTTTGCTAATTAGTTGGCTATGCATTTCAATTTATTGGGCAAGTGAAGTCCACCGCTTCGAGCAACCCAGATCAAGGACTACAATTGCACTACCTGCCATGGGCATTTTTTGAAAATTCTGTTCTGGAACAAAAAAACACAAACCCTGTATAGTTATTCAGTTAAGACAAGACAATTGAGGCTACAGTGACTCGATTTCAAACATCTTGCAATCCAGCTACTAAGAGAGAATTCAGCCTCTCTTTGACCATGTTATAAATACAACTGAAAATCACATATATAATCACACATAAGAAATGTGGTGAAGTCTGCAAATGCCTGAACGGGCCTTTAGCTTCAACATGGCAGCAAATGTTCACAGCTAGGTGTTTAAAAGGTTCAAGTGATTTGCCTGCACCACTGTAAACTAGTTCAAGGTGGTGTACCCGAAGTTCAGAAATTGTCTAAGGTCCAATCAATTCGCCTGCACCTCTGTGAACCAGTTCACGGTGGTTCACGAGAAGTTCAGAAATTGTGCAGCATTATTTCTGTGGCGCAGGCACAACGTGACACTTCAAAACAAATGCCGAGTTGCAGACGCAGTGCAGGCCTTATGCTTTGTCCCGACTAAAGTGCACCGTAAATTTCAGAGGTCCTGAACCGCGGGTATGATCGGCTTCTGAGGTTTAAGTACACCCCGCACTTGCGTAGACACAGAACATGCTCGAAACGGGGTTTCAACGGTGCCGGTGTGCTACGTCGTCTGCTGCACTGCCGGTCTTCTGCTAGTGCCAAGTTCGTGCAGGTACGGCTGTACCAACTTGGCACTAGCAGAAGACTGGCAGTGCAGCAAATTGTTAACCAGCCATGCATCTTTTGAAATGAATAGCGCGGTTCAGAAGGCGCCACTGCTGCACTGCTGAAATTAATAGAAGAGTGAAACACCTCAAACTGTTTCAGATGGTGCAGGTGAATTTAACAGACCTCTAGCTCGAGTTCGTCTACATAAGATTGAGAGGTGCAGTGATGGGTCCTGAACTCCAGATATAAGTTGACGTTTTGAGGTCATTGGTCTTAAAAATAGCGAAAAGCAATGTCCCATTTGTACTGGAAGCAAGAAAAAATGTAGAGAAATGAGTAAAAGTTTGAATCTGTACGGTTAGTTCTGCCTATGAATGAAGTAGTATAAATACAGCCTATATGTTAATAAATCACCGTTCTTTCGATACAGATGATCAGACAGCATTTTTGTAAAAGCAAAGTGCACCGCAGAAGTGAACACCAGTATCTCGGAATGAACTAGTCATGCCTTCATTAACAAGAATGCAGAAAATTGCTTCTTTTCTGTTTTAAAGTTTACAGGGCAATAAGAACACAAGAAAACCACCAATGCTGATGCATTTACAGAGGCATGTTTAATCAGAAGTAGCATTGGTTTGATCAGCAGGGACAACTGATTCGCAGCCTAATGCAAATACACAGCATGCTAGTGTGTACGTGCATGTAAATATACATCAACACACAAAGCGTAGCATAGATACAACAGATGTGTGTGTGTAAGCGGGGTTTCGACAGTGCTTGCGTCTGTGTGCTGCATTGTCTGCTGCAATGCTTATTACCACCCGTTTGTCTGCACCAATGTGGCTCTGCGTGAAACGTGCTGCACCGAGGGAGGGTGCTGAAAAATTGTTAACCAACCAAACACCTTTTGAAATGAATGGCAAGGTTTAGAGGGCATTATCCATGAAGCACTGAAACGAATGGCAGGGTGCAGCACCTCGTGAACCGTTTCAAATGGCACCAGCAAATCGAACGAACATAAAATGACGCACACGCACAAAAACAAAAGACGACCACAGGGCAAATATGGTCAATGAAGATCAACCTATCTCCAAGTGAAATTCTGTTTCTCATTACCTTTGACAACATGGAAAGATTCAATAAAGCACTCTTGGAAACAGTGGCAACCTGTGCTGACTGCAGAGAGGTGAATGAGAAAGCTGTCAATGTAGACATCACTATTGGTGCAATAGATCCCCATGCGGTACGCAGAACAGGTGCTGAACAGGTGCAGCAGATAAATGGCGCCATGGATGCTGGGTGATATAAGGATGAGATAAATGGCGCCATGAATTAAGGGCCGAGGCGTAGGCTTATCTGCTTGATTGAATCACTCAGTGGCCTCACGCGTATGGCTGCTTTTTTTAAATCAGTGTGAGCTTCTTGTGCTTTCAGTAAAGATCAACGCTTCCACGGTGTTGCGTCATAAATGACATTGCCTGCTCGCTCCGAAGCGTGAGCAGTCAAGCAAATCTGCCATGAGGTTTAAAAATAAATCAATAAATAATAAATACAACCACTATTATACTAATCGTGCCCGCAACACATCTGAATGTGCTGGACACTTTTCTGGCTGTGTGTAGAAACCCTGTCAAAAGAAGTTAGGGAGCGTATCCCCATCCACTAGGAGTGCCCACTGTGTCTGCAAACATCCCCCTTGCAAGTGTCATTTGCATGGTGCTGTGAACCTCAGCAGCACCACCTAACCAACAGGTGCAGAGATTCCCTGCAACGCAGTGGCACCTTATCTGCACCATGCTACAATCGAGAACCGCGGTGCAGCGGCACGATTTTGCACCAATTCCAAGGAATGGACAGTTTGCAAAAATCTGTAAGCTGGCTTTCCTGCAACGACATATTCCAACCGAAAACTCTTGTTCACCGACTGCCTTTCTCGCTCTAAGTGCTTTCACCCCTGCACATTCCAGCAAAGGCGCACAACCACCAAAAAGGCTTTTCAAAAAATTTCTCCGGGAATGTCCTTCCTCATTGTAAGCTCCGTGGTGTATAGAGAGAAAGGGAGAAACGAAATCAAGGAAAGGGAGGGATGAGGTGTTGAGTGGAAAGAATAGTTCGTTCTGCTAGCCTGTGGTCGAGGTTGTTTGGCTGGAAAATATACTTGCTCGCGCCTGCGCAGTAACACTTTTGCAGAGTGTCCATTGAGGGCTATGGTACAGCACACCATGAATTGGGGCGCGTGGTGCAGTACACTGTGCACAAATTGGACATAGCTTATTTGGTACACCAACCACCTGTCTGCAACATGCCTAATGTACAAGCAAGTGCAACACAACCCACATTCCTGCAATCAGCCACAGCTGCGCACATCACTGCGTGACACACCACGATAAGGCAATAAAAGCGGTCTGCGCACTGGGCTCCGTGGAAGATTCTTCAGAAGATATCGAGTGCGCAGCCGATGGCAAACAAGTCAAATTAATGTTTTTTTCTTGTTTGGAAACCCTGGCCCATGTTTCTCACCGATGGTAGCAGAAACACTTATGTGCTACAATGTCGCGACATCAATTACCATAGCCCTTTCACATTTTGACAAGACGGAAAAGATCCGACAGCGATGTTAAGGACTCGAGGCGCAACAAGGCAAGGACAACGACCGTATACGATGGGACCAGTACTGTTCTTTTGTGTAAACTCGTCATGCCCCAGGTCATTAGTGTCAAGATGTAAAATTTACCCAGACCCAGCTTCTCTTTTCAGTCGGCAATATAACCCACCGCGGTGGCTCAGTTAGCTAAGGCATTGCGCTGCTGGGCACGAGGTCGTGGGATCGAATCCCGGCCACGGCGGCCGCATTTCGATGGAAGTGAAATGCAAAAACGCCTGTATGCTTGCGTTGTAGTGCACGTTAAGGAACCCCAGGTGGTCAAAATTAATCCGGAGTGCTCCACTACGGCGTGCCTCATAATCAAGACTAGTTATGGCACGTAAAACCCCAGAAAGAAGAAGAAGAAGTCGACAATATTGACGTATCCGCGCGTTTTCTACCATCCGGAATTGCGCTCGCAATGCTGGCATCCCTCAGCGACTGTCAAATATCCACACTAACATCTGAGGTGACTTTGAGTCCGACGTACTCAGCAGGATCCACCAGCTTGCCTACCAGTGAATTCAACAAAATGATAGCCGTGGACCTTTCACCTGCGCAGGCTGATGAGCTCTGCTGTGTTAGCGTCATACCGGGACGTTTTTGACTTCGACAACCGCCCACTTGGCCAGACAACGGCTGTCGTGCATCGAATCGACACAGGCGACGCAAACCCTATTCATCGCCGTCCTTATCGTGTTTCTGCTGCTGAACGGGCGATTATACAAACAGAAGTCGACAAGATGGCTGCAAAAGACATTATAGAGCCTTCGTCTAGCCCATGGGCATCCCCAGTTGTGCTTGTCAAGAAAAAAAATGTCGCAGTTTCGCCCGAAAGGCAAAGCATCGATTGCGATAGCAAATTACTAGAGAGCTATTCGGAGTAGGGATAGTAGTTTTATGGGGTGCATAAACTTGGACACATTGGCTTACTAACTGAAATAACAATCGTTGTGTCAGCGCGCACAAGCAAACATGAATAGATCACACTAGATGACCGCAGACAACGACTGTCAAAACGCTGGCAGCAAGCGCAGCCAGCAGCTGCAGCGGGTGAAGAATTGTGTGGTCTATCGCTTCAACGGAAACTGAGCGGCGAATGCACACCGCATAGAAAGGTCAGAGCCGTGTGGAGATAAGAGACGGTGCGGGCGACCGGCACCGTCAGGCAAAGGGCAGAGAAGAAGTTGTTGGCAGAGGAGAAGCTGCGCCCCCCCCCCTCCCCCCGTTTCTTGCTTACGCGTGGGAGATTGAGTGGCAAGATACGCCTTTGGTGCCGGAGCACAGCGCCGCCCCGCCTTCCTCCCTGCCATACCCCCTCGGCTTTTCGCGCGACGATCGCGTTTGCTTTCCACCGTGCGTTCGCTCTCCGTGATAGCGTGTGTCCTCCGCGTGCTTTCGCTCGCGCATACAGCGCGCGGCGGCGATTTTATCGCCCTTGGAATCTATACGGAACCTCACGGCGACGGCGACGCCGATGGCAGAAATCCGGTTGAAGTGTCCATATAATTGCTATCGCAATAAAAGACAGCACCTGGCGTTTCTGTGTCGATTACAGACACCTGAACAAGATCACTAAGAAAGACGTATATCCGTTGCCACGCATAGATGATGCCCTCGATTGCCTCCACGGAGCGAGTTATTTTTCGGCCATAGACCTGCGTTGTGGCTATTGGCAGGTTGCCGTAGATCCTATGGACCGCGAGAAGACCGCTTTTGTGACACCTGATGGGTTATGCCAATTTAAAGTTATGCCGTTCGGCCTATGCAATGCGCCAGCCACATTTGAGCGCATGATGGATTCGCTCCTTCGTGGCGTCAAATGGTCGACCTGCTTATGTTACCTAGATGACGTTATTGTTTTCTCAACGACATTTGACAGCCATATTCAGCACCTGTCCGCCATCCTCCAAGTGTTCCGCAGCGCCGGTCTCCAGCTTAACTCATTCAAGTGCCATTTTGGTCGCCGCGAAATAACAGTGCTCGGCCACCTTGTTAATGGTGTAGGAATCTGACCTGACCCAGAAAAAATTCGCGCCATGAAGCATTTCCCTGCACCTTGCTCAACCAAAGGCGTTCGCTCCTTCATTGGCTTATGTTCTTACTTTCGTCGCTTTGTCAAAAATTGCGCTGACATCGCCCGTCCGCTCACCGACCTTCTCAAGAAAGATACGCCTTTCGTCTGGGGCCATCTAGAAGCTCATGCATTTTCTGCACTTATCCGCCTTCTGACGACTTCTCCTCTGTTGGCGCACTTCGACCCATCTGCTCCTACGGAAGTTCGGACGATGTCAGTGGATACGGAATCGGAGCCGTACTTTCCCAGCGCCAGCATGGCCGTGACTGCGTCATAGCGTACGCCAGCCGCCTGCTCTCTGCCCCAGAACGCAATTACTCAATTACCGAGCGTGAATGCCTTGCCCTTGTTTGGGCAATCTCCAAATTTCGGCCGCACCTCTTTGGCCGCCCATTCACGGTAGTCACTGACCACCATGCGCTCTGCTGGCTTTCCTCGCTGAAAGATCCTACAGGCTGTCTCGGATGCTGGGCTTTGCGATTACAAGAGTACTCGTTTTCCATCATCCACAAGTCTGGCCAATTACATCAGGACGCGGACTGCCTGCCCCGTTATCCCGTGGATCCACCCGACAGCACCAACCCTGACACCGATGCCTGTGTCCTTTCTATATCTCAGTTAATTCATTTCGGCGATGAACAGCGGCGTGATCCGGCGTTACGTTCCATCATCAACCGTCTCAGTTCCGGGCGGCCCCCTGACGAGTCACTCCGGATGTTTACCTTACATAATGGAACTTTATACCGCCACAGTGTATACTCCGAAGGCCCTGAACACTTGCTTGTGGTGCCCTCCCACATGCGTACTACTGTCCTCCAGCAGCTTCACGACGAACCTACAGCAGGTCATCTTGGTGTAACGCGCACTTATGATCGCGTGCGGCGTCGTTTCTTTTGGCCTGGACTTTATCGCTCCGTACAGAAGTATGTTGGCCGCTGCAAACTTTGCCAACGACGCAAGAGACCACCGACGCTTCTCGCCGGCCTTCTTCAGCCTATTGATGTCCCAATAGAGCCGTTCTTCCGCGTCGGCCTCGATTTGCTCGGACCCTTCCCTACATCAGCATCAGGGAACAAATGGGTCGCTGTCGCGACAGACTATGCCACGCGTTACGCTATTACGTGTGCACTTCCAACCAGCTGTGCCACCGATATTGCAGACTTCCTTCTTCACGATGTTATTCTGCATCACGGAGCGCCGCGTCAACTGCTCACCGATCGTGCTCCTTACTTCTTGTCGCATGTCATCGATGACCTTCTACGCTCATGTTCCACGAAACACAAAGTCACCACCGCCTATCACCCTCAGACAAATGTCCTCACCGAACGTCTGAATCGCACCATAACTGACATGCTGTCCATGTACGTTTCCACCGACCACCGCGACTGGGATGCTACATTACCCTTTGTCACATTTGCCTATAATTCGTCACGCCACGATACGGCAGGTTGTTAACCGTTTTACCTTCTTTTTGGCTGGGAACCGACACTACCTATGGATACTGTACTACCAGCCGCCCCACAACAACCATCGGAGTACGCACAAGATGCCATCGAAAGGGCGCACGCTGCGCGTCATATCGCGCATGACCGCCTTCAGATGTCGCAGGTGTCACAGAAGAACCGTTACGATTGCCGTCACAAGGATGTATGTTACACTCCTGGATCCTTAGTGCTCCTCTGGTCGCCAACTCGACACGTTGGTCTCTCCGCGAAGCTTCTACCACGCTACCATGGTCCTTATCGCATTCTGCACCAAGTTACCGACGTGACGTACGAGATTGCACCGGCACCACCAAAGTTATGTTCTGCGCCAATCAAGACTGACGTAGTTCATGCTGCCCGGCTGAAGCCGTATCACCCGTCCACTGATGCTGCACTTTGACCTGCCCGGATGGTACGCGTGTTTTCGCCCGGGGGTAATGACGCGAGACAGAAGAAGAAGACCGGCACTGAAGCAGAAATCAGCATTAGACCAGCACCGAAGAAGAAGAAGTAGAGATTGCTCCTCGCCATCTTGGCTGGTTGCTGCTACGCCTTTACTACAGTACTCGGCTATTTTGTAAATATTTGTAAATAAACGTTTTTGCGCAACAATATACACTATAGAATTAACCTCTAAAGTTATCACTAAATGAGTGCAAAAGCCCTTTATTGCATATATTGCACTATATTGCTTCTCGCGTTTGTTTGCAGGCGTTGGGAAGGCAGCAACAGCTCGCATTTTTTCAGGATCCAGGCGAATTCCATTGCAGCTGATGACATGACAGCTCCTCGTAACCGAAGTGGCATTTTTCGGGCTTGAGTGACAGGCCAGCATTTCGGAGCGCATCAAGCACTGCACGAAGACGCTAGGAGATGCTGCTTGAAAGTCTCAAAAAAAACAACGTCGTCCAAATAAACAAGACACGTTTGCCACTTAAGACCGGACAAAAATGTGTCCATCATTCTATGGAAAGTCGCAGGAGCTGAGCACAGGCCAAAAGGAAGAACCTTGAATTCAAAGAGTCCGTAAGGAGTAATAAATGCGGTCTTTTCCCGGTCCCGGTCATTGACCTTGATTTGCCATACCACTATGCCACTACTATGCAGATCCATGGATGAAAAATATCTGGAGTGTCGAAGTCGGTCCAGCGAGTCGTCGATGCGAGGAATCGGATAGACGTCCTTCTTTGCGATGTTGTTGAGTTTGCGATAATCAACGCAGGAAACACAGTGTGCTGTCTTTCTTTTTAACTAGCACCACTGGTGCACCATGGCTTGTAGCACCATGGGCTTGTAGATGGCTGAATGACGTCGTCAGCAAGCATTTGTTTGACTTGTTCTCGAATGGCGTGTTGTTCTCTTCGAGACACACGGTAGGCATGCTGTCGGATGGGTCTTTCGGCGGGTTCGGTTATAATTCTGTGCTTCGCAACGGGTGTCTGTTTGATTCTTGACGTCGTGGCAAAGCAGTCACTAAAGGAAAGCAAAAGAGAGCGAAGACTGTCTTGCTGTTCATCCGATAGTTCGGAATTCACATCGAGTTGAATTGCAGACTGCTTGTTGTCGTGTGGGACGGACGAAAGTTCTGCGAGTGATAGGCTGGTTTTCTCATCGCCGATTTCTTCGAAGTAAGCGACAACAGCGTGCCTCGTGAAGTGCTGGTATTCGCGACTAAAGTTCGTAATTAGAATTTCAGCAGGCCATTTGGTCAGTTCGAGGAGGCCGCGGGCGACGCATACTTGACGAGAGAAGAGGATGGGCACATTGGTTTCGACAACTCCAAGGGCAGTTCGGTCCATGTCGCTCAGTACGGTAACCAGTACACTAGAACGAGGTGGTACGGTCACAGAATCATCAGAGACATGCAACGCTATCTTGTGTGATTTGCATTCCTGCGAGCTTGCGTTACGTGAAAATGATACCAGCAGCTCTCGAAGATTTATAATGGCCCCGTATTCTCTAAGAAAGTCCATTCCTAAGATGAGCTGCCTGGAGCATTCCCACAGCACGACGAAAGATCCGATGAAGGCAGAGCCGCATGTATGTATTCGGGCAGTGCACCTCCCAACCGGCGTCACGAGATGACCACCCGTAGTGTGGAGTTGGGGACCATTCCATGGTGTGGTCACCTTTCGAAGCGTAGCCACCAATTCACCACTCATAACGGAGTAGTTGGCGCCGGTATCCACGAGGGTGGTGACCTGGTAATTGTTGACAGTTACGGTAATATCGGCAGAAAGTCCTGCGTCGTTATCACAAAATGACGTGGCAGATAAATCATCGCCGTGAACGTGTCATGTCGGAGGATGTTTGTGGGGACTTGGGGACCTGTTGCGAATATCAGGGAACCTGGAGTAATGGCTAGGTGACATGATGCCCCGAGGAGATGGTGAACGTGATTGGTGTCTTTGTGCGGGAGAACACAGCTGCTGAGAGGCCAGGAACTGCTCTATCTTGTATGGGCGCTCACCGTTAATTGGTCGACGCGCGTTAGGGTGAAATCCCTGAAAGCCCATCCTCCGATAAGGGCACTGACGATACAGATGGTCCGCTTCGCCGCAGTGGTAGCAAAGTGGCCGATTATCCGAGGTGCGCCACACGTTTGTTTTCCGCATATCTCGCAGGCCTACGTCCTCATATGAGTTTACATTTGTAGTGGGAAATTGACGTGGTAGAGCTGAAACAGGGGAAGGCAAACATCGTCCCGTAGATAGTTGAGGACTCTGTAAGGCTTTGGCATAAGTCAGGACTGGGGCTTCCGCTCGCGTTGGCGCCAATGGTTGGGTCATGGTCCTGATTTCGTCACGAATGATGACACCAAGCGCAGCAACAGTCAGCTGACAAGAAGTTTTGCGAACTTCCTCAAGCTCTTCGCAAACAACGGTTCGCACAAGCTATCGGAGTGCTGCTAAATCATGTCTGCAAGTGATACATGACACTGTGGCGATGGTGCTTTGGCGGTCGTACTGTTGGGAGCGTTGCTGTAGCACTCGTTCCATTGTCGTTGCTTCACTTATGAACTCAGCGACAGCAGCTGGAGGGTTGCGCATGAGTCCAGCGAAGAGTTGTTCTATCACCCCTCACATTAAGAGACGAACTTTTTTTGTCTCGGCCATACCTGGATCAGCGCGCTGGAACAAGCGCGACATGTCCTCAACAAACATGGCCACGCTTTCATTTGGCTTCTGAAACCGACTCTGCAGAGCCTGTTCGGCCTTTTCTTTCCTTTCGGGGCTGCTGTATGTCTCGCGAAGCTCTCGTCGGAATTCTTGCCAGCTAGTGATGGAGCCCTCATGATTCTCAAACCACGTGCGAGCTAGTCTTCGAGGGCAAAGTACACGTAGCGCAGTTTCTTAGAGTCATCCCATTCATTGACTGCAGCGACTCGGTGGAAGTGTTCAAGCCAATCCTCCACGTCCTCAAACACGTCGCCATGAAATGACTTCGGTGGAACGCGCGCTGCGTTCAAGACACTTGGACTAGAAGTGGATTGGACTGTGTCACTCTCTTGAGTCCGACTTCCACTTGCCCCTGTGGTGGACATTCTTACTTGGCTCAATTGGCCGTATTCAGGAGGTAGTCCTTGCAAGCGGCGGCTGTGACGAAGTGCCCGGTTTTCCTCCGGAATTGTGGGAATGGTGGTAGGGACTCGAAGCGTCGGGAGGTCAAATTAGTGCATAGGACGGTACCCAGCACCTCCACCAATTTGTCACCGTAATAACAGGACAAGCAACAGCCGGCAACACAGCAGAACAGCTCCGATCGAGCAGCACGTCTTCTTAGTTGTCTTTGTCTCTCCTCACCGAATCCTCCGCGGCGCGCAAAATAAAGCGCAAGCGAACGGGACACGTAAATGCACTGAATTGACGTGTCAATATTGCATTAGAACCAGCATTCACAAGTGCTCGTGAAGCAAACCTTGAGCACGACATGAACATTACAATGCCTGCCATGACAGACAATGTCACTAGTTGCGAAGCAATACACAACACTCTTTCTCGTAAAACCTTACATCACTAGTAAAATTGGTTGGCCAACTTTCGATTTATATTACTTTGAAGCACCAGCGATGTTCGCGCGACGGCTCGTTTCGTCGCTCAACGCCGTCGCTCGTCACCGTCGCGCACAATCGCTCTCATGCGGTTTGGGCTAGGGAGCCCACATGAAAGCGCTGTTTGCGCTTGCATCTAGACTCTCTAGTTTGGGCTGAATGGAAAGGTGAAGTGCTTACGATATCTTACAGTGATCTTACGCTCTACGCAAGCACAAGCCGTCGACCGGGTCACAGCATGCCGGCCAAAAAATAAATGTTCCATATCGTCGCGCGCTTCGAGCTTTGTCGAGCTTAGCATCTTACGGATGTGACATCCCGGACGTTACGTTTGGGTGAACTTAACGCTTGCGTTCCGCGACCGATTGAACGCAGACACTTCCAACGAAAATAAACATGGAGGAAGGAAAAAAAAAACTTCCTCCATGGAAAAAATCGTCAGTTGCCTGTCCACAGAAAACTATCATCATCAGCATCAGCTGACGTCGTCGTCTTCGCAGCTGGCTCGTTGGCGCCCCTCGGGCTCGGGTTGCGCTCGTGCTCGCGCGGTGGGGTATCAACAGAAAGAAGTCAGCAGCATTCGTTCTTTGAGAATGGCCAAGACGCCCGAGGAAGCAGCCGCCCGACGTGAACGGCGGCGAGAGCTTGCGCGGGAACGGTCCCGCCGTCGCAGAGCCGACCCCGAGGTCCGCGCAAGAGAAGCCGAAGCTAAACGTCATTTTCGAGAGAAAAACCCCGAAGCGTATGCAAGAAAAATGGCAGCTCGGCGACAACGGATGCAAGCCGACCCGGAGCTACGAGCTAGAAGGTCGCTAGCTGTGCGACAGCGGTTGCAAGCCTACCCGGAGCTACGAGCTAGAAAGGCGGAAGTTCAACGGCAGCGCCGAGTGGCCAACCCCGAAGTGCGAGCCCGCGACGCGGAAAGACAGCGGCGGCGCCGGAACCAAGTTCCTGGGCTTCGCGAGAGTGAGGCCGCTCAAAGACGCCACCGGAGGCAGGTTTCCACCGGCGGCGCCGACCGGTGGTTGAAGACAAAATTCTTGGATCGGGATGTTGGCCACAGCTGCGATAGACTTTGGTTCGACAGCAGCCCGACCCAACTAAAGTGTGCGCGCAACGAGGAGCAACGATTGCGGGACGACGTCATAACGAATCAGGTACTACAACGCAATCTTACGCCACGGCCAGTGTTCCACTCCGTGAAAACGCAAAGAACAGCTCCGCTGTTCCGACAGTTTTAAGAGTGGAACTGGCCGTAGTGTGTCTTTAGCACGGAGTAAGAAATATAGCACGGTGTAAGTATATTTCTTACACCCTGGTATTTAGCCTTGCGCCGCTAGCGCAAGCTACCCCGATTTTTAGATGCGAGAGCATCGGGACAGTGTCCGTTCTGCGGCGTCCGCACCCATACTGCGCATGCACAACTCCCTCATTCTCCTCTCCTACACAGGTGTGCGCTCTCCTCCCCCTCTACGCCACAGGTGCGGCGCAGCAAATCATTGCATATATAACTCCCTCTTTCTCTAAGGGTACGCCGGTAGGCGGCGCAGTATAAAGCGCGCGTTCGCTGTGCTTTCGTCATTCTCTCTCTGTGCAACGATGTGCGAAACTCCATGAGCAACGTCAACGTCGGCGCTAGTTGCAGCGGCAGCGCCACCGCCGCGGAGCAGAGGAAGGCTCGGGAAGCCGAACGTAAACGTCGGCGTCGGCAAGCGGACCCCGAACTTCGGGCCAGGGAAGCCGAACGTAAACGTCAACGTCGGCAGGAAACTTCTACGGAAGCAACACGGGCTCGGCACGCCGAAGTGGAACGTCAGCGTTATCAAGCCGACCCCGAACTCCGGGCTCGGAAAGTCGAAGCGCAACGGCAGCGTCGAGCGGCAGCTCCCGATCCCGAAGCGACGAGGCAACGCGAGTCTGCGGCCAGAGCAGCAAGACGTTCGAGGCCATTACAACGCCCGGGCTTCGACGATGCTGACGCGCGGTTCAAGCACGACTTCCCCCCCGCGATGCTTTCGCATCCCACCATGGTTGCCCGTAGGGTGAGATCATGTGATTTTTCACATGCGGACGGACGCGTCGGCGTCCGTCCGCACCTCTCTTCATTCTCTCCACGCCAGCTGTGCGATAATGCCTCTCTCCTCCTCTCCCGGGCCCCTCTCCACGCCATCTGTTCGATAACGCGCTTCTCCCTCCGTGTGTTCATCCGCCACCTGTGCGATAGCGTGCGCATGCGCACCCCTCTCTCTCCTCCTCCTCTCCGCGCCAGCTGCTTATATAAACCCGGTGCATGCGCCGCTGCCTCAGTTGCTGCTTCGGTTTAGTCGCGCTGCGCCGGCCAATGCGCTGAATGGACGCCAACGAATCTGTCAACGAACTGTCAGGCACGTCTTCAAACAGCAGCAGCCAGTTCATTAACAGAACCGCGAGCACCTCTGAAGACAAGGCTGCGCAGAGAAGAGCTCGCGACGCAGAACGTAAACGTCGGCGACGCGCAGCGGATCCAGATTCAGTTCGCCAACGCGAAGCCGCTGCGAAACGTCAGCGTCGAGCAGCGGATTCCACACTTCGAGAACGCGAAGCCGCTTCGAAACGTCAACGTCGAGCAGCGGATCCTGAGCTTCGAGAACGGGAAGCCGCGTTGGTTCGTGAACGTCGAGCAGCAGAACCTGAGGTTCGGGACCGTGAAGTTCAACGTAAACGTACGAAGCGAGCGGCGGAACCCGAATTTCGAGAACGGGAAGCCGCGTGTAAACGTCAACAACGAGAGGCTGCTCCCGATGCTGCACGCGAGCGCGCCGCCGCTTTCGCGGCGCGGTCGCGTGCAGCCAAGCAGCACGCGCAGCCCGACGCTCGCTTCAAACGTGACTTCGTGGACCGGAGCTTGGGACACAGTTGCAAGGTGTGTGAGAGACTTTGGTTCGACAACAACCTCACGCGGATTGGTAATTAACGCCGTTATAACGACCGCGATGCTCCGCATCAGCCCATGGTTCCCCTCGGGAAGATGGTGTAATTTTTTTTTTTTTTTTTTTTTTTTTTTCGGTGAAACCTGGCGACCGCTTATCTTGCTAATGCAGCATTCAAGCACTGCACGAACTGTATAAATGTACAAGCTTTTAGACGGTGTTATGGATAGTGTTTGGCATGTTTGGCTTCTGCAATCGAAACGCTGAGCGGGCGATCAGGAACACTAAACGATCTGCGATTGTTATAAAAAAAAAACCCACAAGCATGGACGAAGGAACAATCGTCTGTTGGTCGTACTTGGTTGCCAACTTCCTTTACCCCTCACTTCACTCTTTGTCCACGCTTTTGAGGTACAAATATTTGCGCACTTTACGGCGCCCGTTTATTTTCCGCCATGTGTTTCGATTCTTTCTTAAAAACCATAGCCTCCTATATTATGTTAAAAACTAACGGGCGGGCGCAGCGCCCGCCTGTTCTAAAGGCTGAAGCCACATCAACAGCAACATCATCACGTTGTTTTGGTCAAGTTTTGGTTTAGCGTCTGGAGGGTCAGGAGTTGGTGGCTGTGGTTGTGTGTGTGTGCCGAAAAATAGTTTAATGTTAACGATGGACGCCGCGCCTTCTGCGAGTCGTACGAGTGATTCTGTACGAGAGCGTCGACGGAAGAATTCCGAGGCTATGCGACGAAGACGTGCAGCCGAAACAGACGAGCAAAGGCTACGGCGTTTGGCAGCGGTAGCGGATACGAGGCTTCGGCAGCGCGCAGTTGAAAAAACACGAGGAGCGACAAGAACGCTTGGCCAGAGCCGCTAAAGCGAGGCGTCGGAAGCGTAAAGCGGAGTCTCGCAAAGAACGACAACGTGGTTTGGCCGCCGAAGCGACGGAAGCGGCAAGACGGGGCGATGAGGCGGCACACGGAACGCGCTCTGGAAACTAAGCGGATGCTCTGGGAGCAGCTGGCGGTCGAGGATAGACAAGAGCAGCAGCTGCACAAAGCCAACGCAGCGCTGAGACCCCGAAGAGGTTGCTACCCTCCGGGGCCCAATCACTGCACGCCGTTGCAGTTTGAGTATTGGGACCCCGTGGTCGCTATTGCCTGCGACGAAGAGCGCCTCGCCCTACAAGTGTTGCTTGGTGCCAGGGGCAGTCAAAAGACGGGCCTCCGCGTTTTAGCTAAGCTGCTGCGTGACTGTCGAGTAGTGTGTGGGAAATGCGCGTCCGTCGGCCAGCATTCCGAAGCCGAAGAGCAGGCAAACTCCCGGGACGGTGTCAACGCAGCGACCGTCGCGAGTGGATACGGCATCTCTCATAGCAGCCAGGTCAGTTTGGCATGTATAGTTGTGGGCACTGATTAACACATTCTCATCAGGAGTGTCGACGTGGAAAAAAAAAAAAAAAGTGTACATGCGTGAGGCCGGTACGAGCAGTGTGAAGCCTGGCCCCGTGGTAGAGGTACAGAGGGGGGTGGGAGAGTTTACTACAAGAGCTTACCTGTGGGAGAGCTTAGAAGAGCGTGGGCAGTCTAGAAGCCAGTTGGAGCTGGGAAGGAAGGCAGAGAGCAGCGCAGCTGCGAATAGGTAATGTCCACATTCACGCCCTGTTAAGTGGTGCTCTCTGGATTTGAAATAAAGGCTATCTGTTGGCTGCTTGAATGCCGCGGAAGTGTTTTTTTGAGCTGGAAACATGTCATATACATCGGGTTTTCGACACCACCTGTGGGGTGCTCGAGAGAGGAAAAGTCGGAGCTGAGAAGAAGGGATAGAGAGAGAGCAGTGCAGCTGCGAATGGCCACTCGAGAAAAGGAAAGAGTGGTGGTGGTGCTGAAGGTGCCGTCGCCTCAGTCTTCTCGGGACCACCGTCAATTGCACTTTGCTCCTCGGAGAGGCAGGACGTTCGTGAAGTGGGGCTCCCGAGCAACGCTTTGCAATGTGGCGAACGCGGTTAAGATCATGGATCCAAGGACCTCTAAGCACATCGAAGAAGCATGACGCACTGAACTACTACGTCTGAGAAGACACTACAATGCGAGTCCAAAGACCCTGCAGATGTGAATAAGCGACAAGCCGAGTTGAACGCAAATGCTTGTGCACACGTACGAAACGCAGACGCACCCTACATGGTCGGTAGCACGCTACTTTAGGCATAGACATTTAAATTTTGGTGTCGCCAAGCGTTTTAAGTACATCACAGAAGGTGTTTGATGCTGTTCTCTAGAAATCAAGTGGTTGCTGTGGTGCGCTTATGTAGTTAATTACAGCAAAATGTGGCAGTAGGGAAACTGTTTTTTAGTCAGGCATGATTAAAGCCAAACTTGCTGAGAAGCACGGTGAATGTGTGAAAACAATGTGTAGCTGGGGGCTAAGTTCCAGCTTTGTCTAGTATTTCGTGCTTCTTTCGATTACAAGAAACATTCTCTGCATTTCGTATAAAAAGTGGCATACAAGGAAAGTATCAGCAAGTTCCAGTGCCAGAAAATCGTCCAGAATTTCCGTGAAGCACGGTCGTTAAGAAACCAGAGTTAATTGAGAGGTTTTTGGTGATTACGAAATATCTAGAAGGCGGACGTAATTAGGTGGCAAAACAAAGTAACAGTCATGTGCGCCACTGTTGACCTGGTGAACGGTGTATAGTGCATAAACATGATATTAAAGTGGTGATTTGTGAGGGGAATGAACATAAACATTGTATGATGTTGCACATTTCATATGATGAATATAAACACAATGCGATGTATCACAATTTGTATAGGATTTATTACCAGCTTCACATAGATTCCAACAAATGCATTGAATCTGCGTAAATGTTTCGTGTAAGTGTGTCAAACGTATTTTAAACTAGAAGAAAATAATATTGAAAACATTGTGCGTGAAGTGTTTACCGGACGAAGACACGGAAGTGGATGAATACGAATGCAATAAAAGGTTGTATGCACTCGGGGCCGACTTGAAGACATGTTGTCGACGCTGTTTTTTTTTTTTTAATTTTATTTATTTTTATTTTTACACTAAAGAAGTAATGCTTTGCGACTGATTTCCTGTTTCGTAAATGTGCATTGAACAGGAATAGTTCCATCATGCTAATGAAAACAAATAACATTAAATTTTGAAAGTGGAATTCACCATAAAGTTGCTGTGCAGGAAGATAGGGTGAACCATTCTTGAGGATTGTGAAACATGACAAAACAATGAAGTGCAGCTACTATTCGAGAGTAACCACTTGTTAGTGAAATCAGGAGATGTTCATGTGAAAAGTGGCTTCAATTATGTAGAACCAAATGAGGGGAATTATGAGCTTAACATAAAATTTGGCGTGATGTATTGCGACTTAGTTACGAGATCGTGTCCCTGACAATGACGGCCGCTGTTTTATGGGAGACACAAAACATGAAATGTTTGTTGGCCTAGTAGTATCGACATGTATGAACTTGCACCGATAAACAATATAGACAGTTTTTAGTGATCTCCGTGCCATGCGAGGACACACTAAGAGTGGTAGCAAATGAACGGAAAGGCAGCTATTCTGGCCGGAGCGTAGCAGATAGCAAAAGCGAGTCCTCCTGCTGATGTCATCAGAGCACCATTCACAGTGCTATGTATTCCATGTTAATTAAACCTATTTGCCCAAAATGTGTGTTAGAAGTTTGCCCTGTGAAACACTCCATAGCGTTACTGTTAGATTCTTGACAAGTAAGGAATGATGGACATTTCTGTTTGGGATTTAATTTTCTTAAACACAGGTAAGTTTACACGGCAATGACATGGATAAGCAGAATGTACAAATACATTCGAGGGTGCACTGGCACATGTGAATGCAGTTTTCAACTGTCATTTCTTTCGTTCTTGTGTAGCCATGAACACCTAATGCTGTATAGAGGGGTGTATTACAGGCAGGTTGCCCGAACGAGAAGTGTAGTGAAAGGTGGGTTTAATTACTAATTTACATTTACAGAAAATGAAGCACAACAGTTTGCAACGGGCAAGAGGTTATGTACAGTAGTTTAATACATTGCTGTAACAGCTTAATACATTGCTGCATGCCTTATCACGTGTTGTCTCCCTCTCTGTCTAGGTCACGAGGCAGAATCTTGCCGATTGCTGTAGGCACAAGTCAGTGGCTGCAGTATCATCCACCACAGTCGTGCAAGAGGCTGCTGCTACGCAACGCGACCGCAGGGAAGATGTTGCTGACAAGTCCACATGTTGTGAGGAGGGCACGTCCAAATCGACACAGGCCGAGTTATTCACCCTGAAGGTCTCCAGGTGGGCGCAGTCCGATGATATCGAAGAAAGGTACGGTGCCTCTCCACAGCCGGAACTGCCACAGCCAAACAAAGGTACACCCTCTTGGCGTTTTAATAGTGTCATCAACATTTTCAATGACTCGTTTAGAGGGTCATTAAAGACGAATGGTAAATTAAGCTGGGTTTCCAGAACCGCATATCTGCAGTGCCACAAACACAAGTCTTACCATGAGTCACGGAGCCGTGGTAAGTTGAGAATGAGACATGGCCTTGAAGTTCCCAAGCCAGCTTGTGACATCGAAAGGCAGTGGCGCACCGACGGGGGGTTCGGGGGTTGTAACCCCCCCCCCCCACCTGAGGCCAAGCTACCCCCCCCCCCCCCTTTGTTTAATCCCTTTTCTTTCCTTGCGCATTTGAGTACTGCAACTAAGATGTAAGACGCGCAATCGTCTGCACACTCGCAAAAAGCGCATTTTTTGACAATTTCCCGTGAGGAAATTGAAATTGGTGCTGTTTAGATGGTATTGGCAAACTGTCAACCCCCCCCCCTCTGGCAGAGATCCTGGGTGCGCTACTGTCGTAAAATAACAATACATGAATGTTAGAAATTTCATATATGAATGGAATATTCCATGCTATCTGATTTGAGAATTCCCTGTTCGAAGAAGGTTAAATATTCCTTTCCGTTCAGATGTAAGGGGTAACAACACTCATTGGAATCTCGAGAGGGAGCGGTCGATGGACATGAGAACTGTTCCAAATGATTCTTCTGCAGGGAGAGCCACTGTTTTTGCATAGATGCACCAGTTCCTGAGCAAACGCACGGGGTCAATAGCTCATGCTCAGTAATTACCAGTCGGCCAATGAGAATGGCTCTCTTTCAGGCAGCCTACATATAAATGTGTTTCGATATAGGCATAGCAAATTATTGTTTGACCACTCTTGCCGTATTCACATCACTTTAACTATAATACATGGTGCTGTAGTGTTGCACTTCTCTCCTTCGACAAGACCAGCACTGTGTGTACAAATTTGTCAAAAGTGTACAGGCCATTCTGAGTCTTCACCATTTATGCTGTTCGGCTGTGTGGTGCAGTTTCCGTATAGTTTGACACACCTCCCCAGACTTATGGACGGTGATCACAAGGGCTCTCTTCATTCCCAAAAGCATCGTAACTAATGGCACACTACAGGAAAGCCCTTGCAGAGCCTGTAGTCAGCCTGGCAGTTGCAGTCAACGCAGCCCATACACTTTTGATAAAAACTGTACGTCTGATGACCTGATGTTCCCCTGTTTCGCTAAACAAAATATTTTGACAGTGCAACAGGTAACTGAGAGTAGATCTATCTCAATTCACAAGTTCCTCAATTGATCGAATGTCCAGTTGTGAATGGCATTACATGCACATATGAGATAATGCAAATAAGCCTCCTTCTCTTAGCAGATGGACCTCACATATACTTATTTGAAAGTGAGAAAATATTCCATATTCAAAGGTGAATTCAGAAATTTCACAATTCAAACACTGCTAATCATGAGATTTTGAAAAGATGTGCTCAGCACTAATTTTTTATGAATAAACAAATATTATGCTGCATTTTAATGTAACTGAAGACTCAACATAGTGAGTTTTGAGGACTTTTTCTGAACTATAATGAGCACGACTACGAAATCTGTGATGGCTTATAATATTTACTAGTTCTGCAGTTATAGCATAAAATTAAGGAAAGGGAAACTTTGTCCCTCGACCTCTTCGCTGATAATAATCTGCCAAGTAAATGCATATCAGGTATAGAAGGAACGCTTTGCTGTTAAAGTTTACTTTATCTTAGTGCCCATTTCTTTTCATCGCAAAACGATTACCTTTGTCTTCGGTGACTTCCTTTCTGTGTCACCTAACTGCACTTTCAGCTTTCCACACACAGCACAGCACAAGAACACTGGAGACGCAGACAATACAAAACGAATGCAAGTGTGTGTCTTACATCATCTGCATCGTACTTTTATTTTCTGTGTGTTCATGTGTGTGCTAGAACAGTGAAAAAACAAAATCAAATCGACAGCAACCAGCACAATTTCAAACATTGCATCCTTGGCCTAGATATTTCCCAGTGTCATTTCCCCATCTGATCTTCTGCTGCCTTCGACTATGTTTCTTGTCCCTTTGAATGCAGAATCTATTTTAGACCTACATTGCTTAGGTGCACTGCTTCCTCAGTGCGACACAACATGGGAAGAACATGCAGCAGTATCTGCAGACAGATATGGCAATTGGATAGTGACAGTCAAAATAACTTAGTGTAGTGCCTTTGGTATGCTACCTCGGCTGGCACATGTTTGGTAGTTCAATTTTTACCAACGCTGTTCGTAGCAGATGTTGAGAGCACCTTTACAGTGTACCTACTCTACTTTCCATTCTCTTTCAGCAATGCCTTTAGTCCTGAGCAATTCAAGGAGAAGCGACAGTGGAGTCCAGGAAGAAGCAAATGTTGACGATGCCACAGAAGGTTACGGCAGACCCAGCGCGGACACTGATGCTGCTTGCAGTGACGAGAGAGGTAGCTCTCTCACCGTTAATGCAGGGTCAGCAGCCGTCCCCTATAGCTGCAGACTTTGCTCACTCAAGTTCATCGAGCTGGATGCCTTGGCCTCCCACGTACTGACGTGCCCGTGGCCAGAGCCATTCCAGTGCAGCCTGTGTTCGGAGATGTGTATGGACTGGCGTGCGACACGGCGTCACCTTGCTTCTCACATCAACAAAGACGCGCAAAAGTGCCCGTTTTGTGAGCAGACCCTCGATCGTAAGAGTTGGACCTTCATGAGGCACATGCAGCGGCAGCACGTGCATGTCAAGGCGTTCATGTGCAACTTCTGCTGGGCCACATTTGTCATGAAGCAGGACATTCTCACGCACAGCCGTCGGTGTCGTGCAAAGGTTGACAAGTACATGAGGCTGACCGAAAAACGCAACTCGCCGGCTCACGCTCATCCGTACACATACCAGTGCTCCATTTGTTTGGACACATTCGTGAACATCTCGGTGGCGGCATGTCACATGCAAGTTCACATGAACGAAATGCAGCAAGATCACATGCAAGTTCAGATGAACGAAATGCAGCAAGATCACATGCAAGTTCACATGAACGAAATGCAGCAAGATCACATGCAAGTTCACATGAACGAAATGCAGCACAATCAAGCAGAAGAGGTGAGTACTGTCTTGCAGCTGTGGACCACAGTTGCCAGTCAAATTTTGGGACAAACCAGGCTGCAAGGCCTTTTTTGGTAGCACGACAATAGGAGGGCAAAGAGAATGAACTGACAGGACCTCGCACGTCGTATCGGTCTACCTTCTTTGCCCCCTTGTGGCCGTGCCACCAAAGCCCCCTATGAATGCACTCCCACTCGCCCATCTTTCTGTCCTTCTGCACTGTACTAATGCCTGCCTAACATCTGTGAAGGTCATTCGCTGAGCAAGAATTAAAGGTCGTTCGCTGAGCAATGCAACATAATATGGTAGTGTGAAGAGACGGGAACCAAGCTATATTGTTGACTGACTGGTGTTGCTGATAAGTCTAGTCACGATCGAGTGGCATGAGCAGAATTGGCAGGTTGTATATAACGTGTAGAGCAGATAGATTGGTAGTTTGTGTTAGAGGAAGTGGTGGGAATGCTGCTACATCTATGCTCCAAATGAGAGAAACTGCTCCAAAGGTGCTCCAGGACGAGCTGTGCCACGCAGTCTCGGAGACCACATCGAAGAGGAGTTGTGGTCAACGCGGTCACCACCACCTTATGCGATGAGTGCCATTGCATCTCCTGCTATTCATAAAGCTAAATGAACTGTAGGGTCACTGAGCTAATCCAATCTAGTTCGCACATTCTTGGAGTCTGCCATTAGGTCCTATGTGCCACATTTGCGGGTTGTGCATAGCTTAAGGCGAAGTTCTGTTGGGCCTAGTAGCACGTGATCGGCCTATTTCGCATTATTGACGTGTCCCACGTTTGTACTTCGTACCGGCGGCATGACCCTGGTGGGAGCGGTGCTCCTCTACTGACGACACACACGTTTGGCACGGAGGCTGTGTCATGGCACTCAGTGCACTGAAACTTACCCCCTTAAATGTTATTACTTAGCTGCTTTGCTGTGTGGCGTTTATCTGTGTTTGCTCGTGACGCAGCGGATTTGTAGCTCGGCCCTTTTACTTACTAGACGACTTTAGGCCTGAAATAAAATTGCTCAAATGGTTATCCTGCATACCATGTGACTCTATTGCTATGTAGTTTTTGTACCTTGGTTTGCTTGCTTCACCGCTGGGGGAGTGCAGTCCTCTTTTTCGAGCCTGCAGGTTGACTCAACGTGGCCACAGGATGGTTGTAATTCGTTTGCGAGTGGTGCCGTGTGCGTATCAGCTTCCTCGAGAATATGATGTGCGCTAGTACTCTGATACGCAGGAATAGTGTCCGGCTGACAACTATTCAGAGTCATCATTGTTGACTGCTACAAAATCTGTTCCAAAATGCCCTTGGCCATTCCCACCACTGTAGAGCTGTAGAGGCCTTTTCTATTTGTCCTTCTGAAGGGTCCCAGGGCTACCTAAGATTTTGCTTAACATTGTCCGGAAAGCAGTGCCCAGGAGTCTGAGAGCAGCTGCACAAAATTTGTGTCAACTTCAGAGGAAACTAAGAACCGTGCAAAATACGATAGAATGACAAATTGCCGTTGTAACAAGAACACAGCGGTATGGCCTAGCTAACATTACTAGTAGGAAGAGGAGCGAGTTTAGTCTAGCTGGTCATTGTAACATGTAAATATGAAAATTGGTTTAGAGATGACATTGATCTGCTGTCCTGGATGTTCAGGACTACTCGAGATGCTGCTTTAGTACAGGCGGTATGTAATTAGTGACTTGGGCAGTATGTGGTGGCACTCTTGATGCTAGTCATGTTCGATTGGGGATACCGCTTTTTCTCAGCGCTTAGGAATGCATGGGATAATGTTTCTATTTCAACTGGCACAGAGCAGTTATGAAGTGCGCACTTTATAAGAAAGTTTCTCGTACATCTTAGAAGAGCACACAAAATGGAGCCGCAGTTTTTCAAATCCGGTATATTAAGCATGAAATGCTTTTAGCTCCCGTTGTCGGCGACCTTCAAGAGAACGAGACTAGAACATCCGAGCATTGTTGCGAGAGCAAAACGAGATCATGCGGGCAACCAGTCAAAACTTAAGAAAATGCGGTCTCTGACCCCCAACCCCTTGTACAGCACCGCATTACATGCTCTGGTTACTGCCCAAACAAGTTTAAAAAAAAACACATTACTTCCGATTTCTTCCTAATCTTTGTTCACAATATCGCTCAAGGAACTTCTAGTACGCTGAAGTTTAATTTGTCATTTCCAGTAGCGACATTCAAAAAGCAGATAAAGTGCACCATACACTAGATTGTCATCTTTTGGCACTGAGACAGGGTTGCCTGTGCTCTTTTCAACACCAGCAGTCCGTGAGTTCCGCGGCGCGGGTTTTGCACCGCCTCCTTCGAGAGATGGTGCCATGCTGCGGGACCAGGCCGGTAGCACCCGGTGTACCGCGGATGGTTGTTTGGCCGAGACGAGACTTGCAACGAGGTTCAGTTTAGATTCATTTCGGCTCGACAAGCTTTCAGGCCTACGTCACGGTAGTAATGTGCTTTGCCAGTAGCCATTTCACGCTTACATCTACTCTCGATTACAGGAGAGCCAGCATACTGTTAAAGCACACCTGGCGAGAAAAGCAGACTCTAGTGGGAGAAGAAATCTTTAACTGTGGATAAGAAAAGAAAGGGGGGAAGGCAGCGTGGGGGGCGGAGAATTCGCTCTAGGACAAACAATGGCATTCAGCTTTAGACGATAACACATTGCCACATGCTTATCGCATCTTGTCTCTCTGTCCAGGTTATAAAGAAGCACCCCTCCGATTGCCGAGAGCAGCGGTCAGTGGCAACAGAATCCACCCGAGTCTTGCAAGGAGACGCATCTACACAGTGTGACTTCAGAGCACGCATCGCTATCAAGTCCATGTTGTCAGCCAAGGGCTTCTCTAAAGCAACAGAGGCCGAGTTGTACATTCCGAAAGTCTCTGTGTGGACGCAGTCCGAAGATCTGGAAGACTGCAGCAACGCTTCCTCATTGCTCGAACTGCCACTACTAAACGAAGGTGCACCCCCCCCCCCATGCATTTTGATGTGATCACTATCAACACCTCAAGTTTCACTAGAAAGAAGCATTAAGTTAAACTGGATTGGTAAATTACTTTAGTGGAATAGCACATACATGAATCTTGCGACAAGTGGAGTTTGGGAAGCCAGAAAAAGGGTGAAAATAAGATTAGCTTCCTGCACTAGCTCCCCATCACATCATGCGATTTGAACACTGATTGCTTGGTACCATAGTTAATACAATAGTTCATCAATAAACAAGGATTGCCATATAATCTCAAGTGGGGGCTGCACCCTCAACTTGGCAGCCCCAAAATTTGAAAAACCGAGACGCAGTGGTGTTTGGTGTGCTGATGGGGTGTGCGCGCCTCAGCGAATGGCACTAGATGGCCAGAGCTGGACTTTGACTTGCACAGTTCCAGGTGCGGCCACATTCGGCTCCTTTGTGGAACCAGGCAAATCGCCGGCACCGTCGTTTCTTTGTGCCGTTAGTTTTCGCAGCCAGCTCCTTTGGCACATCTGTCAGCTGCCGGGAGTCCACAATGGAGACGTTTGATAGTGTATGATGCTGCGTTTAAGTTCAAGATTGTCGCGAATGCAGAAGAACACGGCAAGCGAGTAGCCAGCCGCAACTTCGGCGTTGATGACAAAGCATACTTGGGTGGCTGAAGCAGAAAGAGGAGCTCGCAGCAATGAACAAATCGAGGAGTGCGTTTCGTGATAAGCTATGCAAGTTCCCGAGACTCGTACTCGGAAAAATTTGCAGGAGCCACACCTAGTGTGCAAAATGAAAAATGTGAAAAGTGAAATGAAATGAAAAAAAAGTGTGCAAAATGAAAAATGTGCAGGAGCCACACCTAGCGAAAATTGCAAAAAAAAAAAAGTGCGGTTCTTGCACGAGTCTGTACGGTACATTGCATTTTTGAAGGAACCAGGGACTCGACGTATAGAGTTTTCAGCACTAAATATGCTTTACTAAATTACATTTCTGATTGGTGCTTTTTATGAGTCATGACTGTAGCTCAACTGCATGCAAGGTACTGTACAATTAGTGGAGCAGTTAAGCTTGGTGTGGCCAGGTTTGTTATGGAACTGAGCTGAAGATTTCTTAAGTGCGCTGCTCTTGCAGGGCATGTGAACTTTTCTGCGCAAAGTACCTTGACATGCTGTGCCTTCTATTTCACACTTTCTTATGCAGGGCACCAGTCTCATGTTTACCAGTGTTTGTCGCCAATGTTGAGAGCACCTTCTATCCTTTTTCAGCAATGCCTCAAGTGCCGGGAAATTCAAGCAGGACCAGCAGTGAAATGCAGGAAGACGCAGAGCTTGGTTGTGTCGCAGGAAGTGACAGTGTATTCAAGGTGACAACGGACGCACCTTGCAGCGAAGGGACAGAAGGCTCTGCCACAGTCGATGCAGGGCCAGTAGTCATCGCCTATGCCTGTGGACTTTGCCCAAGAAAGTTCCAGGACCTGGATTCTTTGGCTTCCCACGTACTGACATGCCCATGGCCGGAGCCTTTCCAATGCAGCCTGTGTTCAGAGAGTTGTGCGAACTGGATTGTGACATGGAATCACCTCCTCGCTTCTCACATTAGCAAAGCCGCGGAAAAGTGCCCTTTTTGCGAGGAAACTCTTAATGGTAGGAACACTAGCACCGCGAACCACATGCTGCGGCTGCACGTGGGCGTAAAGCTGTTTAGGTGCAACTTGTGCAGGGACACCTTTTACTGCAAGCCGTACTTGCTCCATCACGTGCGTCGTTGCCACGAAGGTGGTGTCCCGCACGAGTGCGATTGGTGTGCGAGCTCGTTTTCTGACAAACGTGATTTGCAGGCCCACGTTCGCCGGCACCTGAGTGCGTGGCCGTACAAGTGTCACGTTTGCTCGGCCACATTTGTGAAGAGGTCGGACATTGCTAGTCACTTGCGTGGTCACAAAATCGAGGGGCAGTGGTTTGCCTTGCAATTTCTCTCATGAGGTGGCTGCTGGCCTTGCACGTTTTGAGTGCTGAGAGTTTCTGGCAAGCTTTCAGGTTGGAGTACTTTCGGCATTCTCAGATGTGGCGTAGTGGCACCTTCTGAAACCACGTGAATGTTATCAAGAGGAAGCTTTACCACAGGTCCTATTCCAGTTTCCCCATTCATATAGTAGATGCAAAGCAGAGCAATGCTCTTATAAGACAGCTCCTTAACTCGGCGTAAAAATTAGCATAGCTTGCACTGGAGGCGCAATGCTAAAGAAACAGCGGAGCTGATGGGCACCTAGCTAGTCCCAGTATTTTCAGAATTTATTGACTATTGATCGATTAGCTATTGATTGGCTATCGCAAGGTATTGGTCACGTATTTGGGCTAGGCTAAGCACTGCCAAATCATCCCCAGTATTTTTGGGAATATATTGATTATTGATAGATTATCTATTTTTTGGCTATCGCAAGGTATTGGCCGTATTTGGGCTAGGCTAAGCACTACCAAGTCATCCCCAGCATTTTCCGGAATTTATTGATTGTTGATAGGTTATCAATTAGCTATTGATTGGCTATCAATGACTGACTAAGCTTAAGTAGTCCCACCCATACTTAGCTAGACTTAGCCAAGCTCAGCTTCGCTAATTCACAGGGCCATTGCGCTTGGACCCTTTCTGTACTACCGCCGGGATCAGCCCATATTTTTTGTCCGCGACGGACGGACTAACGGCCGGCTTAAGCAACTCCACTGTTAAAAAGGGTAATTGCAGTTCCGTAAATTGCAATTAAAGTGGACAGATGTGAACTGTGCTCAGACTGCCACGCAAAATACTGCAACCACGAGTGGCCGACTATGATCACATTAATTTAGTCGTCCTTGTCGCTTGACAATCTTGCCTCAGCAGTGCACGCCCAAAGCTGGTGGCCCGTCGTGCCTTCCGTTAATATTTCAGATTCCCATCACTTCGAAGCTTTTCACGAGTCTCGAGCAGAACCATACGCCACGTGTATAAAACTCGTGCCCGCCCTTCTTGCAGGGATTCCCTCTTAATGAACCTGAAAGCACGATACAGTGCACTTCGGTACTGGCTCACCCAAGCTCGCAATCTCCTGTGATTGCCAACAGTGCCATTGTTGTCAGGACTAGTGCCATGTCATAGCAGCTGACAGAAATCAAACAATGCATGGGAACGGCATCCGAGACTGCACTGATGCACCGGGGCAGTCTCTGAGGCCACCACCCTGGGAATGCACCTGATGCTTAGTGAAACTCCTTTCCAAATTTTCGGGCTATAAAGTGTTGGCGCAGGCCTTACACAAGGGAGGTCCTCATGCGAGTGAATGCAGTAATACATCCATTTTCTTAATAGGTGCACTTCACAGAGAAGCTGTATGTGACTAGCCGAATGATTCGTCCGTCTGTTGCCTGTACGCAAAAAGGGCTCGAGCGTCGTCTTCTTCCAGTACAGCTGGCTCGTTGGCGCCCCTCAGTGCAACCGCGCTCGTCGTCATCTTCCACAGCTGGCTCCGTTGCCGCTCATCATTCCAGCACAGAATTTCAATTCTCTTTGTTGTCGTAATGGGGAGCCCGTGTTTAAGGAGGTATGAGCGTGTAACGGTATGCAGCTTAAAGGGGTATGAGCCATTCATTGTCTTGTGTGACAGACAGATATACCGTCAGTGACATCGTTCTATTGTTCTCTCCATCGCAATTGATCGTGTGTGTAACCTCATTGAGAAACACAGAGGACTTGAACCGTCGGGATTAACCCAGTGATAAACACAGGGGCCGCACGTTTCAGCTTCACTGGTTAACCACCTGTACAGAGTGCTTGGGCGGTAATTTTTTTATCTTCTCATGTTTTCTCATCTTTTCTGCCCTTACCCTATTCCTCAGTGCAGAGTAGCCAGCCGGACACTTAATCTGGTTAACTTCTCTACCTTTCACCTCTTGTTTCCCCTCTCTATAAAGGGTGTTTCACTTAACTTGAGCCAAACTTTAAAAATATGCAAATGACATGTAGCTGAACCAAACCAAGGTAATGTTGTTTTCCATTGCTTGGAGATACTCCGATTATTTCTTGCATTTTGCCTAATTACATAATTAGTCTTAATTATTAAACTTCTGTTATAATTAGATGAATAGTGCCAATGAGAAAACTGTAGAGCAACACGAGAAACTCCCGATACAGCTTTCTGTGGCTCAATACGTGCTACATAAGTTTCCGAGCATGAAAGAAACCCGCGAGAGAGAGAAACTTTAATGAATAAAATGAAACTTTAGGTCCCGTGGTTGGGGCCCCTAGTCCAGGGCTCCACTGGCACGAGCGGTTCGCTGGGCTTGGTCCAGGAGAGCCAGTTGGCTGTCCTGGTCCTCGTCCGCAAGCCGCGCCTCCCACTGCCTGTTAAAATCTTGTGGTTTTAGTAGTGTGGAGTTTATATGTTTTGGTCTGTTTGGGCATATCCACGTGATGTGCGGTAACGTTGGCGTGTCCCCACACCACGGGCATTCGTCAGTGTATCGTGCTTGGTGAATACGGCTAAGTGTATGTAGGTTTGGGTATGTGTGTGTTTGAAGTCGGCGCCAATTCCTCGCCTGTTGACTGTTTAACTTAGGATGAGGGCGTCCATATTGCCTCCGCTCCTGTCTTTGGTGTTCGAGGATGTCGCGCGGTGTAGAAGGAGGCTCGTCACTGGGTCGGTCCGCAGCTCGGATGCTTAGTACGCGAGCTAGCCGGTCCGCCCTTGTGTTGCCCTCCATGCCTTCGTGTGCGGGGCACCAAGTGAGGTTGTGGAATCCGGTAATTTGACTCCCTAGAATTTTTAGTACTAAGCGCGGCGCCGTCCCGGAGAGATACAGGCGGCAGGCGGTTTGTGAGTCCGTGAGTATGGCAGCAGATACGTCCCTATTCTCCGCGTCCCTAATTGCAAGTGCAATCGCTGCGGCTTCTGCTGTGCTGGTAGATTTTGCCTTGACCGATGCAGCTATCACACGATTTTAGTTCGTGGCTACCACCGTATACTTGTCCCTGTCCGTTTGACTCGCGTCTGTGTAGTACACGTCCGGTTGTCCTCTAAATCTCTGGTGCAAGGTTCTCGCTCGGGCCTTCCGGCGCCCTACATGATATCTCGGGCTCATATTCTTCGGAATTGGGGACACTATTATGTGCTGCCTGACTTCCTGGGTCATCTGCACTGTCTCTTCTGCACTGAACTGGGGGCGGAGGGCAAAGCCCAGTTTGGTTAATATGGCCCGACCCTGCGTTGATGCGCACAGCCGTTCCTTTTGCGCGATGAGGGTGGCCGTCGCATATTCCTCGAAGGTATTGTGGATTCCTAATTTCTCGAAACGTTCTGTACTGGTATTTTCTGGGAGTCCTAGAGCAGCTTTAAATGCCCGCCGGATGATCACTTCAAGCTGTTTGAGCTCCTGCTTGGTAATGCTTTGGAAGGGGAGTGCATACGTTATCCTACTGATGACAAAGGCGTGTACCACTCGAATCGTTTCTTCTTCTGAGAAGCCCTCGCGGGTTCGCGTAACCCTACGGATCATTTTGGCTACGTTATGTGTAGTACCTTTGAGGAGGCGGAGCGTGTGCGCTACTCCGGCCGTTTGTTGGATCCATAATCCCAGGACGCGGAGTTTATCCACCTCTCTTACACGCCCCCCGTCCAAGAAAAGTTCGAAACTCGGACGATTTTCTCGTCTCGCGTACTTCACTCTTATACGAATAAATTCGGACTTCTCTGGGGCACATGTCATGCCGGCCCCTTGCGTGAAGGTTTCGACCTGTTGGATCGCCCACTGGAGAAGCTCCTGCTTATCCCCGTAGGATCCCCGATTTGCCCACAGCGTAATATCGTCAGCGTAAATGGCGCTCCCTAGGGCTTGCTTCGCATCCAACTCTAGTGCGAGTTTACGCATTCCCAGATTAAATAGGAGAGGGGAGAGTATGGACCCTTGTGGGGTTCCTCGATCGGGAACTGCAAAGGGTTTCGACCTAGTTGAGCCCAGACCGATGGTGGCCGTGCGGTTTCTCAGAAAGCTGCGTACATACTGGTAAATGCGCGTCCCGCAACCTACTGCTTTTAGTCCTTCCAGTATTGCATCGTGGGAAATCGTATCAAATGCCTTTTTTACGTCGAGAGCAAGCACAATGCTGTCTTCGGAACCCCTTACCGGGTGCAGAACGTCCTGCTGAAGCATCAGAAAAACGTCCTGTGCCGACACATCTGGACGAAATCCGAACATGTTTGGGGGAAAAAGATTGTTGCTTTCTATGTAGCGCGATAACCGGGTCTGTATCACCTTTTCAAAGAGCTTTCCGGCACACGATGTTAGCGATATAGGTCGTAGGTTTCGAATATCTCGGGGCTTCCCCGGTTTTGGAATAAGGATGATTTTTGCTTCCCTCCATTCAGCAGGTAGTTCTCCCTGATCCACCCATACATTCTCGTTGAAGTATTCAGTTAACTGCTCTATGGTTTCGTCGCTCAAGTTTCGAATCATGGCGTTAGTAATCTGATCGGGCCCTGGCGCCGTGTTTCTTTTGAAGGACTGCGCCGCGGCATAAACCTCCGCCGTAGTTATCGGTGCGTCCAGATTGGGTTGTTCCGGCCCCGTATAGTTACCGCATCGGCTCGCCTCTTTGGAATTCGTACCTATATAAATATGCTTTAAGTAATCAATGGTACCTATATAAATATGCTTTAAGTAATCAATGAGTTCCTCGTCGTTGCCCTTGAATTCATTCTCCAGTAGCTTGAGTGTCATGTGCGCTGCCGTCTTAATTCCCCCGGGATTCATCATGCTGCGGAGAATGTGCCATGTCTTTTTGGTACTGAGGGTCCCCCTAAAGGAATCGCAGAGCTGGCGCCAGTTACCGTCGCATAATTCCTGCGCGTACGTGTTCGCCTCCTGAGCTAACTGAGCAATGCGGATTTTAAGCTTCCTGTTTAACCTCTGCCTTTTCCATCTCTTGGTGAGGCTACGGTGGGCCTCCCATAAATGTAGCAGGTGCCTGTCCACTACCGGGGTGTCTCGCGTTGTGTCTACAACCTTCGTCACACCCGCCAGCGTGTTGAGAAGCTGCTGCGCCCAGATTCCGACGTTCGTTATCGGACCTGTGCTACCCTGGCGATCGCGATATTTCTTCCAATCTGTCAGTGTGGCCTGCCCAACCTTGCGTCTTATACGGGACGAGTTTACCGAAAGGCTGAGGATATAGTGGTCACTTCCAAGGTTGTCCCCTAGATTTGTCCACGTTATCTCATCCGCTTGGTTCGTAAAGGTTAAGTCCGGCGAGGTATCTTTCGAGACGCTATTACCGATTCTGGTGGGTTCATCAAGACGAGTTAACAGGGTTAAATCGTACCTCTCCGTCAAATCCAGCAAAAGTTTTCCTTTCGGAGAGTCTGCCGCGTATCCCCATTCGGAGTGTTGCGCATTGAAGTCCCCTAAAACCAAGACTCTGTCCCGCCTAGACGCTAAACGCATCGCTGCGGAAACCACATCCTCAAAGTCCGCCAGTCTGTCTCTGGGAGGGCTATATATGTTTACAATCACTGTTTTCGGCTTGCCGCGCTTATGTGGCCATGTCGTGATTATTTGATGTTGTATAATCTCCCCATGAATGTATTCTACACTTAGCGCGACACCCTTTTTGGCGAAAGTGGCAACCTGTGGGTAATCGGGATGGGTGTACAAGTCGTACCCTTTAAGATTTCTCTTGTGCTTTCCTATTTCTTGCAAACAAATGATATCCGGAGGAATAGGCACCGACTCCATATATTGTATGAAATTAGCGTGTTTAGTACGAAACGTGCAGCAGTTCCACTGCCACACCTCAAGACTTTCTGCGATACGTGTTCCTAGTTTAGCCATGGATGGTACTATCGCTGTCAGTCGCATCCATACCCTTTGGTCCCCGCGTCGGCGCTTCCGGGCTTACGCTCGTGCGCTTGCGGAGTCCCGCGCGAACTGACGCAATAGAGTCATCGACATGTCTTTTGAGCGTGTGAATCTCAGCGAATAGTCTCTGCACATTTTGGGCTACCTGGTCTAGCGTCGTCGTCGGCGAGCTAGTTTCAGCCGGTGTGTGCGCTGTCGCTGTGATCACCTGTCTGTTTGTGCCGGCCTGTGTGTGTGCATTTGTATTGTTGTGAGCAACCGATCTACGAAATGCCTCAAACTCGGCTCTGAGTTCCGCCAAGCTACTCTTGAGGGCACGGTTCTCCTCCACTATTTTAAGATATTCGGGGTTCTGTGTAATGGGCGTCGGCGCTTTTTTGGGAGAGTTTGGTTTGGCAGTGTGAGACGCGACTTGTGCCCAGCTCACCTGATTATGTTGTGACTTGCTCTGTGCCAGCGGGCCCTTTGCGGCCTTGGCGCTGTCTTCCATCTGGATGGGATGTTGCTGCTGTTGGTTTCCCGGTCGCGACTGGGACCTTGGTCGTGGTTGCACTACAGGTTGCCCGGACCAGGTCCGCTCCCTCGACCTCGAACGGGAACAGCTGCGTCGATGTTCAGACCAGAGTCCTGGGTAGGCCTCTAGTTCAGAGTCCTCATCCTCGCTGGCAAACCACCGTGGTGTGCGCTTTGCTAGCGGAGTCTTCTTTGAAAGTCGCACAGGTTTAAGTCGTCTTCGGCAGCTGCGGTCACCCGTGGGGTGATCCTCCCCACAGGCAGCGCATTTCGGGCTGCACTCTTGTCCTTCCGGTGGGTCCTGTAACCCGCACACGCGGCACACAGACAAGTCCGGTTGTGGGCACACATCCGTTCGATGGCCTACGCTCCAGCAGGTTTTGCACACCTGAGTTGCGTTACGGTACGGATGGCAGGCCTTCTCTCCACCGTAGTAGTATACGTATCTCGGTACTACGTTTCCGAAGAAAGTAATCACTGCACTTTGGGAGTCGCCGAGCATTCGGGCTTCCACTACCTCCACTCCTTGGGTGCGGATCCGGAGGTTTGCCTTTAAAACTGCGGGTGACGTGTGGGGTTCGATTCCGTGCACTACGCCTCGTACTGCACCTTCTCCAGTCGTTACGTACGCATTAACGGGATGGGGTCGTCCATTAATGTTCAGCGTTTTTATGTTCTGCATCATCCGTGCGTCCTCTTTCTCCGGTGTCGACACAACGGCGATGTTCGATCCTGGTTTGATACGTAGGATGAAATTGTCACTTCGTATCTTGTTTTGGCATGCCTCCACGACGGCCCGGGCCAGTCCTTGGCTGCTGATGTTCTTAAGGGGTAAGCCCTGATGCGAGCGGATAACCACTTTCAGATCTTGACGCGGTAGCGGTGGCAGACGCCTCCTGCGTGGTCGGTGTCGTTGTTTGCTCAGTTTGTCGGTTAAGTGCGACGAGGTGTCTTCTCCTGGCGCGTTCTTGCGCTCCCTCGCCTGCCGTTTCTTCTCACGTAGTGAAAAGACTTTCTCCCATCCCGTTTCCGCCTCAGTGTCTTGCAGTGCTGCTGAACGAGCGCTGCCATTTTGGAAGTTGGAATCTCTATCGGGAAGGGTCGACATGCGGTTGGCATAAGGGTCGGATACATCCATACCTTCATCGCCGCAGGGCCCTCGTGGGATGTCGTGGGTCGATGTAGAGGCTCCCGCTGCACCGGAGTCAGCCGTCGAAGCCATCGTTGGGGTCGAAGCCGTCGGGGTCTAAGCCGCCGGCGTCGAGCGCGTGTTCACCGGCGTCGCCACCGCCGCCCAACTTATCGTTAGGGTTAGCGGGGCCGCTACGAGGTGCAAGTGGATTCTTGGCCGTAATTCCCGAAAAAAGGTCCAATCTCCGAAAAAGTGGTGTCCTTGGAGAGCGGAGCACTTCTCGGATCTAGTGATGTTGGTTTCCAGGCGGTAGCAAGGAAACGTCCCACCGAAAAACGTCAAAACTTTCGGAGCCAGAGCTGCTCTCAGAGCTGCTCGAGCGTCGTCGTCTTCTTCCTCCAGAAACCCGCGAATACACACAAAATTGCCGCGCGACTGGCCGCTCGAGATACTCTTCATGTATTCGCGGGCTTTTTCTTGCCAAGCTACAGAGTTGTAAACTAATTACTCAAATTCCTTCGAATTGGGATTTTAAAATCTAAACAGGTTCATAGCCTGAATTGAAAATCTACTTCCTACAGTCAGTAGATAGTGTAAATGTTTTCTCTTAAATGCAGCATACCTCGTAAAATTGGGGGCAGTGGATGCCAGGAAAATTGATTTCTCCATTTCTCTGTACTTAATTAGAATATCTTGAGGTAAAGCTTCCTCTTAAGAAAACATACTGGTGGGCTAATTGTTACTGCATAACTTTAGGTATATCGCAAACGGGCGCGCAGGGCGACAGAGGAGCGCTGCGTCTCCTCCGTCGTCCTGTGTTCCCATTTGCGCTATACCTCAAGTTATATTTTCATATTAAATATGGGAGATCACACCCATGTGCAGAAGTACGGATAACACAAGAACGACCTAATCGACTAGCAGAGCAACATTGCTATCAAGACGGAGATAGTGCTGTTGCAGGCAGTCGCAGGGTCCAAGACTTTAATATTCTGCAGGAATCACCTTCAAGATAGGCAAAAAGGGTCCAGGTGGCCATAGTCGTTTAGCCACTGGGCCCAACATTCACGCCACGAAGCAAGCTGTGATGAAAGCATCAATGCTACCAACATTGCTGCTGCCTTCTAATGCAATGAGCATTCTTTGGGAACTTCACCCATTTTGTCTGTGTGTCTGTCTGTCTCCACGTCTAACCTCTTTCATGCCAACTTTGGTTACTGGTTAGTTGGTCTAATAGGTAGAACATCAGGCTGCTGCACGAAGGAAACGCGAAGTTCGAAATCAAACGTCGGACCAACCCGAGTCACCGGGCGTGTGCCACTCTTCACCGAACTTCTTTGACACCAACCTGGGTCGTGGGTATGCACTGCTCTTTATCCGGTGCTGTGTGGAATCGAACCCGAGTCATATGTGTTCAGACAATCTTGTCCGATTAAATATGTGCACGTGAGCCACGCGCAGACATTGTGGCTGCGTTGCCATTGGTGTAGCATGTCCAGAGGCAAGCGCGAGAGAGGGGCCCGACTGTATACACCACCTCGTACACGACTCGCTTCGGCAGTGGTAATGCGATGTGTCGCTGCATTGCTTCAATACTACTGGTTTTCATTGACGTCAACATTCGTCATGATGGGTCCTGCCAGAATTTTTGGTATTACCGTTTGGCTGCGCGTGATGCTAACCCACTTGTGCACTATCTCTGAAGGAGGCAACCATATGGGGTCCTCGTAGATGGTGCCATATGTTTGGATGGAAGCGCACACAGACAAGCTTGCGCTTCAATGCAATAGGTCTAGTGCAGTTGTGTGGAAAGCTCGGTTTGTTGGGTTTCGAGGCTATGTTAAGCATCAGTGATCAGTTGACTCGTTGAGTAAGTGAAGTTAAACCACAATTTGATTATGAGGCACGCTGTAGTGGGGGACTCCGGATTAATTCTGACCACCTGGGTTATCGCTACAAAATACCGGCCCTAATCAACAAGCAGAGTACTATCGCTGTCAAGACTGAGATAATGCTGTTGCAGGGTCCAAGACGTTAACTTTCTGCAGGAATCTCGAACTTCAAGATACGAAAAAAGGTCAGCGTGCATCCAGTGCACGGGCGTTTTTGCATTTCACCCTCGTCAAAATGTTATTTGATCCCGCACCCTCGGGCCGGGATCCACCACGGCACGTCTTTTGCTATCTGTGAGCACGACAAAATGCGTCGGTCGGCCATCGGCAGTTTTGTATAATAAAATCACGTTTCTCGTTTACATTCTTGAGGTGCCTCTTTTTTTCGGCAGTTTTGTATAATAAAATCACGTTTCTCGTTTACATTCTTGAGGTGCCTCTTTTTTTTCGCCTACCTCTTATTTTGTTACGTCTATTGCAGGTGGTTTTATTTACAAATATGCTGGCTTTATGTAGTAAACCTTGATTTTGCAAGTTTGCACTTCTCTAGTACTACTCTGTTGTGTGCTTGCCCATTTCGTGCTGCATTTGCTGGCTCAAGCAAAATTGGGGCAATTGTAAACGTCCGATGCAGTACAGTTCTGTAGGTCAGGCGTGGAGACACTAAAAAAAAAAAAAAAAAAAAAAAAAAAAAAAAAACTGCACATATACGATGGCTTTCGATACAGGCCTGCAGACTGAGACAGCAGCTTTACACGAGATGCGTTGGATCAAGTAAAAGCCGTTGTCGCAGTAGCAATTTGAAGGAATCTGAAAGAAGCTATCAACTGTGCAAACAGCAGCAGGAGTGGTGAAATTCTTGTTTACGCAGCTGTTGAGTCGTCAAACCCTTAGCAATGGTAAGGCGGCATCTTTTATGCTGCTTTACAATTCCCAGTGTCGAGCCAACTGACCCAAGCTTCCATTCTGGTCCTCAAGCCATGCCGGCATGTACATTTAGGTGCTGACATCATCACTGCTGTTTGCCTATACAAACTTTAATGTTCATCACGTTTGGTTTGGGGATTCTGCTAAACAGTAATGCCAGGGCGTGTATGCATACCAGTTAAGACACCCAGTGTGGTGTTGCTGAGAATGAACAGCTAGGCTATGCGTTGGTGTATATTGGGGTGGAGAGATGGGGTACAAACATTATTCCTGTTTTTTTAATTAAATAGCTGCAAATTTCAGCAAGTCAATGTCTATCATGTCTTCTGTATGCGCCTTGAAACTTGTCATGCATCGCCACATTGGAAGGCAAGGCTCTTGCCTCCTTAATGAAGGCACCTCACCTTTACAAAGAAGGTAACACAAACACAAATTTCATTTTCTTTTGCAAAAAAAAATTTAGAGGCATCTAAAAATATGTACATTGCACCTCTGTAATTCATATATATAGATGGGCGGGCAAAACGTTTATGCTTTGGCTTTTCACAATGAAACTGCTTTTCCGACGAGGTGAAAATGCGTCCCACAGCTCTTGCCTGCATACAACAGAACACCACCTCACCTGTTGTGAAAAAGAAAGAAACAGTCATTCTGCAACGACAAGCAAAGAAAAACTCCGCACTTTCTGCACCGAATTCTACATTTAGACTTGCACCCTTCTCTCCTGCAGCGCTGAGCACACGGAGTTGCCACATGTTCGGGCCAGTGATGAAAGCCGTCGTACCGTATGCTCTTCGATGGCAGTGGTTTCCTTAGAGCAGGCAATATTCCACACTTCTCTGGTGACGACTTGTTGCATATGATGAGGCTGTGCGCTATGTCAGACTGGAAAGCCAACAAGTCCATTACGCTTTTCCGAGGTAGCTCCGCTTTATTGCAGTCTCGTAGGTATTCAATCCAGCTGTTGCACAGTGCAAGCGACACCAAATGCAACATTACTCGCACTGGCCATTTCCTCATCCTGGTATGTAGTGGATACAGGGACATCAGGAAGTCGAGTTTGTCCACCCCGACCATGTAAGCGTTGTACTGTACAATTACTTCGGGACAATCTATCTGGACATGCGATTTGGTCGCTTCTCTCCGTCGCTTCACCTTTCGCGTGTTCCCAACTCCTACGTGGGTGGACACCACATTGGAAACGCTGTTGTCGAGCCAGCGGACGGCAGTGATGTCTCCGGCTTCGGAGACCTTGGCGACGATGCTTCCTCTGCCCTTTTTTTTCATTTCTCTTTCAGTCTTGAGCATGCACCCGGGCAAACGGTCAGGCCTAATAGCACCAGTGGCGAGTATGCCGATTTTTTTAAGTTCAAGAAGCAAGTCCACCGACGTAAAGTAACTGCCCATGAAGCACTTCATGTTCATCCCTTTCGGCATGCTTTCGACAAGTCTCATCACGACGGAGCCTTCGTGCCCGAAGTCGGTGCGCTGCGCACTCGCACCAGCGCACTTGCCTTGGTAGAGCTCAAGGTCATGTGCAAGGCCATCTGCACTACAGCGAACAAACATTTTAAATCCTCTGGGATGCGGCTTGCCTTTAGCCGACCGTTTTCTCGACACATGGCCGGTGACGGCAACGTGCTGCTCATCTATGCTGCTGTGCTCAAGCGGCTCGAGTTGTAAGCAGCGCTGCCGTACTGCTTCAAGCATGGGGCGGACTTTCCAGAATTTATCCGTGCTGCTGCTGTCTTGCGGAGCATTGGAGTCGGTGATGTGAAGTGCTAACCTAATCTTGAAAAATCGCTTGGCAGTCATGGCGTCTGCAATGGCCGGTATTCTGGTTGAAGTCTGCCAGTACATGCGGACTCGGGGGAACTTTAGGATGCCCATAAGCATCAGGATTCCAAAGAACACCTGGAGTTCCTCTTTGGTTGTCACTAACTCACCGTTTCCCTGAAGTGCATACAGGTTGGTGAACGTTGCTAGATTCTCAAAAATCTCGACAGAAAAATACTGGCTAAAATACACCAGCGGCTCTCGTGGTGGTGAGCCGATCTGCGGTTGGTAGCTGCAAGCTGTGTCACTGGGAGACAATTGTCCGTCGACCCATTTCACCGAAAGCTTAGTGGACGGTGTGCTCGCATCATCTGTAGTATTCGAAATTGCAGGGCGTACCACAGTTTCTGCCATTGTGGCACTGCTGATGTTCTTGTCCTAAAATAAACGGAAAAAGAAAAGTATTTTAACACCTTTACTGCAAAGCAAAAAGAAAATTCGCACTCACAACTTCCTCAACGTCGGAGTCGTCAAAGTCGTCATCTGAAAAGTCCACGTCAGAAATGTCACCGTTGCCAATTTTCAGCAGCATTGCCTCGGCACTTTTATCGTCGAGTATCTTTCTTCTTTTGGCATGCTTCTTTACACCTGTCAAAAAATTTTTTGATAATAATTAGGTCCTTTTAAAGGAAGCTGGCCAGGAGTTTGGCTCCCAAATCCTGGCTGGGAGCTTACCACTGTCATTGAAAAACAAAGTGTACAATCATTGCATTCTACCAGTGCTAACATACGGGGCAGAAACTTGGAGGTTAACAAAGAAGCTCGAGAACAAGTTAAGGACTGCACAAAGAGCGATGGAACAAAAAATGTTGGGCCTAACTTTAAGAGACAGGGGGAGAGTGGTGTGGATCAGAGAACAAACGGGGATAGCCGATAATTTTGTTGACATTAAGCGGAAGAAATGGAGCTGGGCAGGCCATGTAATGAGTAGGATGGATAACCGGTGGACCATTGAAGTGACAGAATGTATACCAAGAGAAGGGAAGCGCAGTCGAGGACGGCAGAAAACTAGGTAGGGTTATGAAGTTAGGAAATTTGCAGGCGCAAGTTGGAATCAGCTAGCGCAAGACGGGTAATTGGAGATCACAGGGAGAGGCCTTTGTCCTGCAGTGGACATAAATAGGCTGATGCAGATAGGAAGCTGTGTGCCGATAAAAAGCCTGACTAGACCCCAACCGACTGCTTTAAGGTGTGGCATTTACAAATATAAATGTGACAGCTTGAACGCCTCATTACACCTTTTTACACTTCAAAAAAAAAGAAAAATAGCTGTGTGCAAATGTTCAAAATTTTTAATATGAATTGAATAGCAAAGATTATGATTCATAATCAATTTAAGAATTTGCTATGATATAACACTTTTGTGAAATGAAAACAAAACATCAAATGGCCTCTACGAAACCCGTATATTTTACTTGGTTTAGAAATAAGAAAGTATTCAGCATTTTAGGGCGATATTGTTGAATATTTGAAAATTTCACTATTTGAACACCCTCCAAAAATTGAATGAGAGTGGAAGCACGGCCACCCTGATAATGAGTAAACATTTTATTAACAAAGGTTTTGTAAAGTATTACAACCGGCAAAAACACAAGGTGTGACAGCTACTTACGCGTCGCTCTGTAAAATGTCAACACATCCATTTTCTTGCGCTTTTTTTCTGAAACATGTAAAAGAACTAGGTAGCGCCACAAGCTAATTCGATAGCATGCATGTGTAGACAGTCTATGTGTGATCAACTCGTCTGCCCGCATTTTCAGGGCCAGAAGTTTACACAACGGCTGAAGGAGATAATTAAGTGTGTCTAACTGTTTTTAAAAAAATCACGAGAAAGACGCAAATTCAACCAGAAAATGGTGTTGCGCATAACTGTTGATGAGACTCAAGATGACAGACTGACGTCGACGAATGGCAGACGCAGCAGGTGCAGTGCTACAGTTGGAGTGTAGCAATGAGGCTGTGCGTAAAATTGGTTGGTACAGAGTGGGGAAGAATTCTGGGGCGCAAGGTCAACTGAAGTGTGCCGGGAGAAGTAATGGTCTCGTAGTAGACAAAGTCTGGCCAAACGTAGTAATTACGGCAACACTGAACTGTATTTTGATTCCCAAGTGAACGCAGCCAGTCACCGTTTCATTTTATTTCGTCGGTTCCTAGTCACCCATTCTCCATGTTCCCATTATTTGCTAAATAGTGAACAAACAAGTTGTTAGGCATCAGCAATAAAGTTTAAAATTCACCTGGAGAGGCTCGTGCACCAGAGTTGTTGTCCTGGAAATTTCGAAGATCTGTGGTTCCTGTCCACACGTGCACCTTTTCTGTAGCATGCGATGCCTGGGTAGGCTTGGACACGTCTTTGCAATCAATTCCCGATGTTCCGAAAGCAGCATCCACGCTGCTCTTGGACAGCAATGTGGCCTCTGTCTGGGCAGCCTTTACAGATACTATAGTTACATGCACACTGCGCTGAGCATGTTGTATGACCTGGAAAGTTGAGAGAAAATTACATGGGTGAGAAGAGGCTGAATGTCTTGCCACCACAGATGGTAGCCAGGTGGACATTAAACATCCGAGGTCTCTGCTCAGTTACATTATCATCGTCAGCCTCTTTCGTATTCACTGCAGCACAGAGGCCTCTTAACCTGATCACACCAGTCTAATTCTCTGCCTTCTTCGATTGCATTTCCCTTCCCTTGACATCAATCATGTAAATACAATGGATCACAGATTATCTGCTCTATGCATTTACATGACCAGCCCCACCTTCTATGTTACACTAGCCTGTTCCTGTCCCTCAATTAATGCTACACCTGCCATTTCCTCTTCCGTGGCTCGCTGCACAGCCCTTTAGTTCATTCTCCGACTGTTATAAATGACCACATAGACACGTTAAGCAGGCATAGCAGTTCTACTCGAAGGGGGCTAAGTCAGTAGTTACCTTCGCGCCCCAAAAACCGACTGGGGTGCGTGTGGTCGACACAGGCAACAAAATCGTGCAGGAAGCATCGTGGTAGTCAACGCACATGAATAGCTGAGAACTTCTAGAAAGCTGTTTGCTTCGTTAGAGGAATGATGCATTTGAAAGCATGCATTTGTTGCAGTTAGGATATTTTGGTAGCATTTCTTGTTTTAGTGCGTAATTTCATAGAGAGCAGAGCTGGTTGCACATCTGTGGTGGTGGTATAGGTGGCTATGCATATGAGCCAATTCGTCATATGTGTTCTCCACCAGTTACTACAAGGAGAGAGGGTGGTGGGAGATAAAGAAGGCAGGCAACCTTTAAGTACTCCACCACAGCATCCAAACCTCAACCCTTTTCAGAGGCCAACGAATTCTGTTGACTGAAAGCTTACTTTCACCGCATTTCTTGCACATTCACAAACGTAAAAAGCATACAGCTGCAGAATAGATTAAGAATGTTCAATACTTTAGTGAGTTTTGTCAAGTTTACAGAACATGGACTCCATGAGAAATCTCACTACAGGAGCATTACATATGAGAACATCAACTATTTCATGTCTAGCAGGGTTGAAAAGCACCCATCTAGGCACTTCAAAATTATGCCTGATGCAACCCACTGTGATAAACAATGAAAGGAGTAAACCCACCTACATACAACAACATACTTGCACCAAGCAAGTACACACGACCGTCTACTTTCCCACTCTTTTTACTAGAACATTTCAATCGGGACAGTTTCAAGATGTATGCGACACATTTTAAGTACCATTACTTTCATCGATGCTGTTGCTGTTCACGCACTTTCTGGGCATACACAATTGTGTACACGGCGTCTTAAAGGGTTAAGATGCCCCAAAGCTCCTGGGCCACAGCACATGCATGTCAAATAGTGTTAATAGTTATTGTTTGGTGATGAACACACCCTGCAACTCAGTTGCAGGAGAGCACGTGCCCTTTGCATCAGCGCCTTCGGATAGGCAGTGAAAGTCCAACCTAAGCTATTCACTTTAGAAAACTCATCCTGCCCACACAGGGAGCACTTACCCCGTCTGCTCGACTGTTACGCAGCGGGTTCAGTTCATGATTCCTACCCGTGTTGAGAGTCGGTGGCAGCGCACACACATCTGGTGCTGTAAAAGGAAACGGACATTAATCTGGTGATTGAGTATTGAAGATGGCTACGGGACACTTTCAAGGTGGCACTACACTTGCATCGCTAAGCTAACAACCACTGTTCATTATACTGTGTGGCAATAATTACAGCTTGGAACGTCGCTTACGTGCTTTGCATACAGGCTAATCTAGTCAGGCAGCTTGGTGGTTTCAAAAGCCCTGATCCAGCAGCTCATGCAAGCACTCAAACGGCATGCCAGAGGCTGTAAATATTAGTCATATATATATATATGACTTATCTGTCCACCTTGAATTTCTGCACACAAATGTACTTGAACAACATTCTAAAAGCTGAAAATGTTAAACAGCACCGTGCATCTGCGACAAAAGGAACAAACAGTCGTGATGATACTGGGTGCCTCAAGGGAAGACTTAAAGGGGCTCAGAAATACCTTTTAAGAAAATACGAAACAAGGATGCATAGTATTCGAGGAAATCACCCCAGCTTTTCCAAGAGTAAAGCTTTTCATTATGCTTTGCATGAGATGTTTGATGGTACTCCAACGGGGCCCACACCATCGGAGCCTTCCTGCACCTTCCATAATTTCCACTACGCTTGGCTGATTTTTTTCATCATCAAACTGAGCTTCGGTAATGTTAAACATGATAAGTATGGTGACGGTGAACTGAATTCCCACCCCGAACAAAAAAAAAAAAAAAAAAAGAAGTGCACACTGTTTTTCTCATACCAGTTAGATTACTTACAAATGGACAGTTCAGGTGCACAGAAAAACTTTGAACAGTCACCTGAAATGTCTTGTGCACAAGGGCCACTGTCCTGAACATCCATATTTGTGGTTTCTGTCCCCCTGTGCACCTTCTTAGCAACAGGCAGCGTCTGGGTTGACTTGCACATGTTTCCATCTACAATTCTCGATGTCTCAACTGCAACATTCACACTGCAACTGAAATGCCCTGTGGCCTCTCTCTGCACAGCATTTGCAGTTTCAGTAGGCAGACTTCCATGTGTGCTGCAATGGACAGGCGGCCCCCTTTTGTCCTGCACAGATTAAAAAAAGGAAAAAAAAAGAAATGTGTGGCTAAACACAGCCTAACAGCAGCAAATGGTTGTAAATGGGTTAAAAAATGCGTGGGCAAAAATCAGGAGTCCTGGCTTGTGCCTTTCATTAGAGGTCCGTGCGTTTCAAGATGGGGTCTTCAACAAAGGACGCATCAACTGCACTTCTTTGACGTGCATTCAAGCACACGCATACATTAACTCGGACTATCTCGAAATTGTAAAAAGAACCTACGGTTGCATCCTGGTGAGGAGTGCAGTCAAAGTTTCATTCGGTGAGCAGATAACAGTTTTCTCCTAAATGTGTGATTATTATCAACAAAATTAGAAACACCATTTCTGTGTACTAGAGCATTTGATCACTTTTTCATTCAGCCGGTGCCACGTGGTGGGCAATTATGGGTGGGCAATGGAGAAGCTCTTCTGGTGCATTCGCGTGGCCCCTAGCCTTCACCACACTGCACAGAGTTGGTGAGAGTACAGAGCGACGACAGGGTACCAGCGGAGAGGGCATTGAAGGCGAGCGAGAAACAGCGGTGACCGCACATTTGATCATTAGACGCCTGTAAGTTTACAATCTGCATCATTCCGAAAAAAAGTATTTCGGATATATGTTCATTGTAGACTAGCACACGGCTGTCGCTGTACACAGCTGCCAGTTTTTCACACGGAGCTCGGGGTGCTCTAGGGGTTCTTTAAACTAAGCTCAACTAAATATTTCTGAAGCGCAGGGAATTGGAGGTTGTGACATTTTGCAGAGTGGACAGTTTAGTAACTTTTTTTTTTAACATTTCACAACATGCTCAACAAAATTTGAGCAGTTAAAAACAAGGTTCTCTAAATGCAAAAAAAATTTCTTTCGTCTGTGCCGGGGACATAACAGCATTGCAGACAATGCCAGAAGTTAGTGCCCACAATTATTTATTTATTTTTCATGTACCCTGGGGCCCGGGCGCATTATATGGGAGGGGGGCTAGTTTACATACATGAAATTAATACATAAGGCAAGGTTCACACAAAGAAAAATGAATTCTAGCAGGAATGTATAAAACTATTAAAACGACGAAATGTGCGAAGTAAAAGCAATTGCGTCACCACAGTTGACAGCACGGGGTCAAACTGTGGTGACGTCTTGGCGCTGTCATCAACTTTATCTGTGCCTTAGTGGCAGCTTGTCCACGCTGCATGGTTGCTTTTGGAGCCACGTGACCATGTCCGACGAATGGAAAGCAGAGTCGCAGCTCTGGCTTCCTAAAGGAGGACACATGCTGGTTACTAATACTGGGTTACTACCGGTAACCCAGTATTACGCTAATGCAATTAGCCGAGACGTAGAGTTATAAGTGGCAGCACCGTCGCCATGTTAGCATGGATAGGTGGTCGGTGGCATGAATTTGCTGTACGGCCTCCCGCATTTTTAGCTATATCGCGCGAGAACACAGGGAACATCGCATTAGACGACTCTTGCACAGGAGAGTGCTTAGTGCACTTGAGAGTACTTCTGACGGCCTCGCTGATTATTGCCTCTTAAAGGTGCTAAAATGAAGCGTGATGGACGCTGGCGCGATTTAGCTAAATATGCGGGAGGCTGTACATAGCAGCGCCTCACTGTGAGCAATTTAGGCTGATTTCCTGAGAACTGAGCATGTTGACCGCAGTGAACTAATAATATACTGCCCTTCAATGCCACATTATTGCATGAAACAAGCAGAACGTTCCTATTACACGTTAAAGAAGCGTAAACTTCCATTCGGTGGGGGACTGTCGTTGACCCACAGTCTGTGTTAGTGCACCTTTATGGTGCTTTTTTTGTAGTGTTTAGCTTGCATTTTGCCTACTATGGTGGCACTGTTGTTACGCAACACAACTAATGCCATTCGTTTTTTTTTCGAGCTTTTCACGCACTGGTTATAAAAGAGCCCGTATTCCCGCACAATAAGGTTACGGTAACAATTTGTGCACTTAACCACTATGTACGCATACATATCTGCATTTGCTTTTATTTTTCAATTCTCTGTAAAATGCAAAACGGTCAATGTGAGTAGCAGCGCTTTATCAGGATTGACATGTTGCTTCACACACAGTCGTTTTTATCTCAGCAACAGTAAAAATGTAGCAGTTGAACACAGACCAATCTTTGCATGGTTACGTACACAACTGTGTAATAAAGTCTAAAATAGTTTATGGGGTGGGAATATGTTGCTCTCTTGAAGCAAATGATGACCACTACCTCCCGTCAAACGAATAAGTTAAAGCATGAATTATAATAGTCGCCGACAATTTAATTTTATGACTGCCATGTCGCACATCATCCTCATGTTTCGATTCTTTTCTGTATCTTTGCTACTGCAGCAGACAATCAATGTGCCCTATTCATTTGCAAGACAGAGCTTCAGGTGTCACGCAATTGTACGTACAATTGTCAGTCACGGAATTCTACAAACATCTAAGAACAAAAATATCCCACAATACAATATGAGTGGTTCAGTTCCTTTTTCTTTTTTCTACTGTGACGATTACACATCACACACAAATTGTAGAGCAACATAAAAACTCCCGATACAGCTTTCTGTTGCTCAATACGTGCTACATAAAAATGTTTTTCTGAGTGTGAAAGAAGCCCGCGAATACACGCAAAGTGCCTCGAGTGGCCAGTCGCGCGGCAGTTTTGATGTAGCACGTATTGAGCAACAGAAAGCTGCATTGGGAGTTTTTCATGTTGCTCTACAATTTCCTGATTTAGACTTTTTATCTGATTGTAATATTTGAGAAGGTGATTAAATACTTAAGACTAATTATGTAATTAAGCAGAATGCAAAAAAGAATGAACAACGCCAAGTGACAGCAAACAATATTACCTTAGTTCTGTCCAGCTACATATTTGCATATTTTAACATCTTGGTGCATGATAGTTGGAACACCCTGTATATAGACACATGCAGTCACTGATCTCATATAGCGCAAGAACTTCACTACAAGGTCAAATGGGTCTGTACATTGTAAAAAAAAAAAAATGCATACCAGCATTTAGGACTGTGCTAACACCATAGAACAAACAGTCCTTAGCGGATGTGCACGACGTACGTGCACAAGTAAACACGTAGTGGCTAGCAGACGACACAGGAAGCCATCCACACTATGTGTGGTTCAGCCAGTGGCCGCCAGGCGGCGACTCCCTTCGATCTCGCGGCCAATAGGTGGCACCTTCTGGAGAACAGATATAAACAGATGCAGATCTTGAAGATTATGCTTCCGTCGATTAATACCGTTAATGCACTCAGTCATTTACTCGCTCTTTATTTGTCCGCTCGTTCCGTTGTTTTAGTGTGAAAACACTACTAGCCTACCACCGCACCTACATCCTTGCAAGGATGCATGCACGCGTGCGAGAATAACTTCAGCTCCCGAGAGGTTGTTCGGGGAGAGAAACCTGGGTCTCACAAGACCCACGGGTGGCTGTTTTGGAAACAGCCACCTGCCAGGGCAGTGGTGCATCACTTAGCCACTGCGCCCCACTTAGCCAGAGCTTAGCCAGGACTTTCAGCGATCTATAAACCTCCCCGGCGGATTGTGCCACTGTAGTAGGGGGCAGTGAAAGTGCATAATCTACGCAAAGCAAAGGCCTAGCATTGCCTAACGCGACTCTCGAATATGCTCTCACGGAGTACTACGCTCGTTGGCGCAGCCAAACCATTTCCGATTTTTTTTTTTTTTTACTTTCACCCGTTCGCGTGCTCGAGCGCGCGCATGTTTTACGATATGTGTTTACAGTGTCCTTGCATTAATTTACTCTAATTAAAAAGTGCGATAACTGTCTTTTCCGAGCGCGTGCAGTAGAATAACTGTGACTCAATGATGGGGTGATATGCTACTCAGTCCACCACATTGCAGCATCAAGCGCAATATCAACCTTGTCTTCGCTACGCTGCGAATGATTTACCTCAACGGTATTAACACGCCAATAACAAATTATTCTGGTCTTCGTTTCTGCCACTGATGCAATGGCCGCCCTCATACTTTGACTGTGCCACAATTTGCACTGAATCGAGATGGAGATACTGACTTTTCATTTACTTTTTGCTGCACATCTCGTTCTTACCACACTTAACTGCGCGTCACTTTTGCGTTACTGCATTTCGCTGGTCTTCCCTTTCCCACACATGCCAGTGACAAGCCGTCTACGAGCTCTTGCTCACATTCATTCAGCCACTTGAAGCCTTCCTGCAGAATAATAATATATCTGCCACCATCTTTTACTCCTTCTGCTGGGTGCCGGCGATTTAGAGAATCAAACAGGCCGTTAAGTCTTACTGTGAACTCAATGGTGCCTCACAGTTGAGCACGCTTTGGAAACCTCGCTCCTTGTAGTACTTCAGCCCAGTTGCCATAGAAGCACTAAAAATTTGCGTGGCAAACTTCACCCGCATCTTGTCCATCTTGGAAGGGTGGTGGAGGGTTATCCGGGGGCAGACTTTGAGATCTCCCAGATTTAATTCATCTTCTTTGAACAGTGAAACATAGTCTGCCCGTTTAACTTCCTTCCCATTCACTTTTAGACATTTCTGACTGAGGCGCCCTTTCCCGATACATTTTAACAGATGGGGCACATCTGAAAACATGTACACCTTCCTCTCCGCATCGGCTGGGGGCTCAAAGAAGTTCTTGCTGCTGTTCATGTCACCACTAACGCCTAGGAGCCTCCACATGGTGCGATTCCTACTGGCTCCGTCGCACACTACGCCGCCAACAATAGCTTCGGCATTTTCAATCAGCACAAAGCCTACAAAAGGAGTTGACATAACATCGGGCCTCGGGTGGAATTCTTAGAAGCAAATACTGCAGCAGACTGCGCATAGTTCTCCGTGAAAGGGCAAAACATGACCAGTGCATGATCGCTGCCAAATCGGAACTGAGTTTCTTGTGAGTTCCGTCATCAACTAAGCCATCATAGCTTAATGTCGGGGAGTTCACACGCTTGCACTGCCGGACTTTCATCTTGTCGAGTAACAGCATTCCGTGCTTGCAAAAAGTGAATTTTTCATTTAACTTTTCCTTCAAAGCTGCAAGAAACTCCTTATCGAAACCGCAGTTCATGCCAACCAAAGATATGTATCGGCAAATGGTCTTGACGGATGGGAGAGGAAGCATGTCACTCTCTCTCAGGAACCTGCACCCACATGGTGTCCGAATGTGGAGAAGCAAACACTTCAGAGAAGCAAACACTTCATTGGCAAGAGCCAATTGTCAGTGTACCTTTCTCCCTTTCTTCAATTTCGGTCGTGCTGCTAACAAGCGTTCTCGAACTAGCATTTGCTGCACTTCCGACAAGTTTTCTTTCTCACAAGCTTTAAGCATTACGTCCTCATTAACCTCCGACAACTTGTCTGGACATGAGGATAAGTCCGAGAGAAGCTTCTTTTTAGTTTTGAGGAGGCGTGCCTTCATCTTGCAGGAAGAATGACGCCGCTCTCTTAATGTTTCAACCGCCTTTCTACTCGCAGGACTGAACAGCATCCTAACTCTACGCTTCCTGATGCATCTTTTTTTTTAATTGCCTTGTGAATGTGTAGCGTGTTCTCCAACCTACTGCAATATGTGCAGGGTGTTTTCTTTTGCTGAGTTAAGGAGCACCGGTTATACCTCTAGGTATTGCTCGCGTCCTTGTAGCTCGCATCCCGAGGTACACATCTGCATACTTGCATGGGCCGCCAGGACAGAGGTGCAGTTCATGAAGATATTGTAGCACTTGGCTTACAACGGCCCAGTCTCCCTGACCGTACAGCTGGCAAACATCTGAAATTCCTGTTGTTTGAAGCTTGCGGTCTAGTATGAAAGTGCTTAAAGAAAACGCTGATTTTCTCACCTGTTGGACGAGGAGAGCCTTCGATGGAAGGGGTTGTCCTAATGGGGATTGGAGAAGTCCCTTTTGACGCACACAATGGTAGTTCCGTGTAGCACTGGGAAGTTGAGCCGCCGACGGATTTAAACACACAGGAGAATCATCGATGGTGGAGCTGGCTTGTGTTTCCACTGCTGCAGAGTCCTTGCTGGGCGTTGTGTCGAGATGTCTGGGGGGGCAGCCTTCATCAATGTTGAAATTATAGGATTCTGTACACTTGTGCTCAACAAGGGAAACACCCTTTTCTGCAGAAATAACATTTGGGTCCTCGCATACAGGAGCAGAGGACGGTTGCCTCATCTCATCATGTTGGGGTGCTCCATAGGCCTCATCATTCGTGCTGACTTCTGCCGTACATCGTTTTTTTCTGGGCCTTGTGAGTGGGGGTGATTTCCTGGTCGTGGGTGGCTTCCGCTTCTTTGCGTATGCCGGCGGGAAAATGCAAGGTATGGCGTCATCTGCTAGCACGGTTCTCTTTGGAATATCAAGCAAAATGCTGCCACCCAACTCAGCGAAGTATCTTTTTTCAACCATCATTTCCTTCGTAAAGTGCTTGCTGCAAACGGCATCTTTTTCGCTCAGCACACGGTCTTTGCGAGGAATGGCTTCTGCCCAGTCTTTTAATCGCTTCGGGTCGGAAGGAACATTAAATAAGATTACCTTTTCTTTGCAGCTTGCGTAGCCACTGTTGCAGTTTTCAACGAAGCACTTGCGGCCCATCGCTGCAGTTTACCAATCACCACCGTGCCGCTGGGACAGCGCTGGCCTAAAATCGCAGTCAGCTTGAAGAGCTACGACGATGCTGCTGGCGACGACGCAAGGAACAGTTCAGGCTACGCGAACAGCGTGGGTGACACGAGTCGTGCGATGCCATACCATTGCTATCGCAACGAGATCTTTGGTGTATGTTCTTTGTTTCTTCCGGCGAAATTCACCGCTACGCCGGGCTGACGCTGCGATCAGCGGCCCGGTTCGCAGTGGCTGGTAATATACGGTAACGTAAACGAAGTGCGAAGCTGACGGTAACGAAGTGCTGGCGTGACCATGCATCACAGACAAAGGTGAGCTACTAAATCTTCCAAGAAGATAAAAATATCTTGCTCACGGATGGTGCGGGCTGTTTCAGACTCCGCATTGCGCATTCTCGATGCATTTCGCTGCAGTTTGTCTAATTTGTTGATGAATGGAAACTCGTGCATTGGCGTTTAGTTTAAGGCAAGGGCCTGAAACCATAGAATAAAGAACCAACAAGCCTGAAAAGCCAGTAAGTGCGAAGTCAGGCGCTTTTCGTCTGCTGATGCCATACAGAAAACGACGCTGCTGAGCAGAATTAAACTCTTTGGCTGCAGCCCAGCGAGCCAAGTGCAGCACACGACGTCATAGCCTCTGCCCGGCACTACACTTGCCATTGCACTTGTCTACACGAGCCTGCACGATGTGTAGGTACAAAAAAAGCCTCAGCGGGGAGCCTGCGTTGGACCCACACCCCCAATCTCATTGAGCCTATGCCCAATCTAGTACACAGGCTCGTGTAGACAAGTGTAGTGCAGTGCCTGCCCGGGACTAGAGTGTACTAGCATCTAGTACACTCTACTAGTGCACTCTAGTGTAGATATAAGGTCCGTTCGATGCGCCTGCACCACTGGTGGCTCCCGAGAAGTTCAGAAATTGTGCAGCTCGATTTCTGTGGTGCAGGCACAGCGCGACACTCGGAACGAATGCCAAGGTGCAGACGCGGTGCAGGCGTTATGTTATGTCCGACTAATGTGCACGGAGTGCGTAAGTTTGAGAGGTCCTGAACTGCAGATATGATCGAATTCTGGGGCGTAAATACACACCACACTTGCGTAGACACATCAGACGTGCATAAGCGGGGTTTTAACGGCGCTCGCGCCCATGTGCTGTGTCGTCTGCTGCGCTGCTGCCGCGCACCTGTACGCCTGCACCAAGGCGGCACCGACAGTGTAGTGGGTGCAGCAAAATCATGAACCAGCCCTGCACCTTTTGAAACGAACGGCGTGGTTCAGCGGGCGCCACTGCTGCCCCGCTGAAACGAATAGCAAGGTGCAACACCTCGTGAACTGGTTCAGGCGAATCGAACGTGCTATGAGTGTCTCCTTTGTAAGACTAAAAATCTTCAAAATATTATGCAAAAGCAAGTAATTACACGTAGCAAGTCGGCACAGACAACGTTTGAAGTTAATTCAGAGAGATCGGATGGCTATTTAGAATATATTGATGTAAAATGTACGGTGTCTAAAGGCGCCTTAATGGCGCTACCAGCTGCCCTCATTTAGAACCATGGAGGTAAAAAAGTTTTTTTCCTTCCTCCATGTTTAGAACCTAACCCATGGAGAAAGAAAACAAAACCTTCCTCCATGGCCTAACCTAACCCATTATACAGTGGGCCTCTTCGATTATCCGCTCGGGCAGCCAGCCAGCGGACAGCCCGATTGCCTGCCGGACGTTCGTTTTGCTCGGGCAGCACCCGAAGCTCCGCCCACCAGTCCGAGTGCTGCCGGAATCGTGTTCGTTTTCCCTCCTCCGGCTGCTCGCGGGCTGCCCGCGGGCTCGCCCAGCTGCCGGAACGATTTTGCTCCGGCAAGCGAGCAGACGACGCGCTTTTTTTTTTTTTTTTTTCTCCTTCTTTCGCGTCGTCTGCTCGTCAGTTGGAGCAGAAGTTCCGCGCTAGCTTTCGTGGTCTCCATCGGCTGGCAGTTTTCGCGCCGGGTGGTGAACGTTTCTGGTTCACTGCAATCTCGTCCGCCGCAGCCGCCATATTCTACAAGCAGATGACGGAGCAGACGACACTGAGCGAACGGCAGCGTCTAGCAGCGTCGGCACGGTAACGCCAGCTGCCGGCTATTCGATTTCGCGAGGCTCGCGGCCGCCTCGGGCTGCCCGAGACTTGCCGGTAACTTTTGGCCCATGTGACCACAATGCCAGCATGACGTCATTTTCTGTCAGAGAGCTGCCGTCTGGCTGCCTGAACAACGAAAATCGAAGAGGCCCAGTGGCTAGTACCCATTAACTGAGAACTCCATTTTTGTATGCCAGCGTTCTTTGTAGGATGGATGGATAGATGAGGCTAAACCCTTTAAATCGGGCGGTGGCGTACGTCACCTAGCCGTGACTATAACATATTTTGTACTTTGTGGTGGGTAAAATTTCACCCCTGTCTTAATTTTAGCCACCAATCAGATAACCTCCGTTTGGTTATTTTTACCCGCTTAAAGTCTATTTTGCCTCCACTGTCCCCAATGCTTTGAAAAGTAGTTTTGATTTTGCCAGCGCCATCTTTCAGTCGCATAGTTTAGTTCACCATGCCACCGCTACTCTTATTTTGTTGCACTTTCGCACGATGGACTCCGTGAAGCGCGAGCGGCAGCGGGAGCTCGCCAGAGAGCGGCAGCGCCGACGTCGCGCAAATCCCGAGTTTCGAGAGCGAGAAGCCCAAGCCAAGCGCCAGCGAAGGTTAGCTAACCCCGAGTTTCGAGAGTGGGAAGCCCAAGCCAGGCGTCGGCGGAGGGAAGCCGCTAACCCCGAGGATCGAGAGAGGGAAGCGCAAGCCAAGCGCCAGTGGAGGCAAGCCAACCCCGAGTTTCGGGAGAAGGCAACCCAAGCCAAGCGCCGGTGGAGGCAAGCCCATAGGCAAGCCAACCCCGAGTTTCGAGAGAAGGAAACCAAAGCCAAGCGCCGGTGGCGGCAAGCTAACCCCGAACTTCGACAACAGGAGGCCGAGCAGAGACGCCGACGCAGAGAGATTCCTACAACCGACGGTGCCGATGGACGGTTTGAGAGAGAATTCCTCGACCGTGAGTTCGGCCACAGCTGCAAACAGGATGACCACAGCTCCGCTGTTTCAGCAGATTTCACTTCGTGGAACTGGGTTAGGTTTTTTTCTTTAACCTCCTTGGTTTGGCTGGGCTTACACTTTATGCACTGGCCAGGCAGAAAAAAGAACGCACTAGTAATCATTAGTTGTAATCCTGGAGTTCATTTTCAGCGGAGCTGGAGTCTAGCTTGGTCCGTGCGCGGCGATGTTCGCAGCATAGCCAAAGCGAGAGGGAACGCTCTCGAGAGGGAAGAGAGTGTGGCGAGGAGGGAGGTGAGTAGAGAGGAGGACTGGTGGCACTGGTGGCAGGGCGGAGTTGAGCGGGAGCATAGCCAATGCACAGCCGCGCCGAGCGCACGTGGTATGCCGTTAGTAATAACGTCAGCGCTCCCTAGTAGCAGGCGCGCTCTCACATCGGCGGGCCTCTTTCTCAACTTAGCGCAATGGCGAAGCCGACCGCTAGAACTCCCGAAGAAGAAGCCGCTCGATTGGAACACCGTAGAGAAGCGGCTCGTGAGCGTGCTAGGAAACGGAGAGCCGATCCCGAGCAACGGGCAAGGGAAGTTGAAGCCAATCGTCGCCGAAGAGAAGATGCAGGTGTTCGAGCAAGAGAAGCGGAGACCAAGCGACGGCGAAGAAATGAAGATCCTGAGTTTCTCGCCAATGAACGAGCATCGGCATCGAGGTATCGCGAAGCTCATCGAGAGGAAATTAGAAATTCTCAGCGACAGCGAAGACTGAACGATCCCGAACTGCGCATGATGGAAAACTTCCAGCGACGTCATCGAAATGGGATGGAAGGTACCAACGGAAGGTTTCAACGTGAGTTTCTCAACGTTGAGTTTGGCCATAGCTGCAAAGTCTGCAATAGACTGTGCTTTAGCAACAAGTTGTACAAGATTAACGGCGTGCAGACTGATGAAGGCCGTGCCAAAGCAATCAAGGCGCTTCAGAAGATCTTCCCCGATGAGGAGGACGTCGCCGATCTGAAGGTGTGTGGAACTTGCAAGACTTCTCTGCTAGAAGGCAGCGATTTCGATCATGAGTGTGATAAATGGATACCGATGCCCAAAGACCTGCCGAAGCTCAACAATGTGGAGGAGCCAAGCAATGGCTAAGAGATACCCTAGCAGTAGTGATAGCCAAGCAAAACGATAGCCAAGCAATGCTTAACTTCATTAAACCTTGCTTAGCTTTGATCCAGCTTGCTAAACTACGCTCTTCTTCGTCTAGCTTTGCACAACGTTGCTGAGGCTTCCCCGCAGCTCCGCTGGTCATTGGTGTTTGTGGATAGTAATGCCACGCCTAATTTCTTTCTTTAACCTCCATAGTTTGGCTGGGTTTACACTTTATGTACTGGCCAGGCAGAGAAAGGAATGCACTAGTAATTATTACTTGTACTCCTAGAGTTAATTCTTTAGTAACTTAAGCGTACAAATTACATGAACAGAGGTTTTCATTGCTTTTTCCTCTCACATTGCGGGTACATCCTGCCTGACTACCTGCTGTCCATAGGTTCCAAGATCAGGAAGGTTCCGCCAGCTCTCTGAGGCCATGTGCTGTCTTGCTGAGTCGAGTACGATCAGTGGCGCGCGTCCCGTCTGGTGCAGTGTGGTGTGCAAGGAATGAGTGCCAACTTTGCCCAAAGCTGGCATTCAAAGGACGTAACGTTGTACAACAAAGCTGTTAAAAAATACCCGAGTGCAGATGCAACACCAACAGAAAGAAAATGGGGCCGAAGCGTGTACTTGGTGCGGAGGAGATAGAAGCTCGGAAGAAGCAGAGCAGGAACGTCTTCGATATGCAGCGAAGTGTGCCTCGGAACGCGAGCATCTGTTGGCTTGAAAACGCAAAGTGGAGCGGCGTCGAGTGGCGGCGATGAGCCCCAAGGAACGTAATGAACATTTAGCGCAGAAACGCGAAGTGCAGATGTGTAGATCCGATGCAGATACGGTAGCGTTTCTGGACCATATTCACTTCGATGTGTAATGTCGTTTTGGCGGGGCATACATGCAGTGGTAGATTGCCAACACTGCTATTTTTCTTTGAAACTTTGAAACTTCTTTGAAAAAAAAAAAGAAAAAAAAAACATTCAGTTGGATTTTTCAATGGGACCCAACTGGTTCCAACTGGACATCATCAGAGGCGCAGGTTCCAATTAGGCTTCATGAGAAGTGCAGTTGATTCCAATTGGGCATCATGAGAAGTCCAGTTGCAAATCACTAGAGCTTGATATGCCAATTGGTCCCAACTGGACCCAACTGGAAGGCAATGAGTAATCTCTCGAAACAGCAGAATAGTTAATAATAATAGCACAATTATAACTGTTAGTTTTAAAGTAAATATCTTTGTATTTTGGTGTGATCAATGGAGAGAAGCATTTTGCTTTCTGTCAAGTTAAAAATCAATCTTCAGATTTTACCAACTTCTCATGAACCACTGGCACCACTTGGTCAACCAAATTTTGCTCACATATATAGCACCTGACATCCATCTCTCATAGTGAAGTGGTTAGTGTGGGGTAAGTCAATGAAGAGAATTGCCAGTAGTGTGTTCATGCATGAGTATATATGTTTCTCGAAAGGAGTTTCAAGTATATCCATGTTATATCAAGGTTAGGGCCCATCTAGGCTTTTTATATTTTTTTCCTTTCCTTTGTTTTTCATGTTGGTCCCAACTAGTCTCCATTCAGACACCAACCAGGTCCAGATTATGTTCAAAAAAAACGATTTGCCCAATTGGACTTGTTGGATCTTTCCAATGGGTGTACCATAACAAAATTCAAAATGTGCAATTGGTTCCAATTGAAAAGTTCCAACTGGTTTGAGCAATTTTCTTTGACTGGGATGCTGGAATGTGTTCCTCCTAAAAGCTTCGATTTAACCCATTCCTACAGTGCGTGGAATCCACATAAATTTTTTTATCCGCATCTATAAGTGCCCAATTAGGCCATTTATTTTATTTCCTTCTGGTTTTATGCAATAAGCTTTGAGAATCTATTCCTATAATTTTGCCTACGTGACCTGAACCTTGGCCATTTCACCTTTACTACAATACTTGAGGTCAGCATCATCAGTCTGTAAATTGAAACACATGGCTAACCCACATTCATATGCCAGGCGGTGCCTAGCATTTGTAAATAATCATTTATGCTTACGTAAGTCATTACCGACATTTCATGCCCTGTGTTACTCTATTTGCAAGATGGTGCAACCCGAGTCTGCCAGTCTCTTATTGTCCACATGCATTTTTCTCTCGTCTGTCCAGCCATCGATGTACTGCAGCACACATGGAACTCTGCCTGTTGAATCTGCGAAAGCTGTGCAGACAGAGACCACAGGGTGTTTCAGTGGCAAAGTGGATGTTGCAGTTGGGACAACGATTGTTGACTGGGGTGTGTGCCAGTCAACGCAGACATTGCCTGCTGCCGAGAAGGTGCACAGATGGGCAGATACCACAGACCTTGATGTCCACGACAGTGGCCCTCGTGTGCGAAAGATTTCAGGTGAATGTAACATTTTTTTTTTTTTCTGAGCGCCTCATCTGTCTAATCGTAAGCTACTAATAGTACCGGGATGCCAACATTGCCATATGTTAGCATTTAGCGTTACTAAAGCTCCTAATCGTGATGATAGCCAATGCATTGTGGGTATTCATGCCAGTGTTTCGGCGCAATTCCAAGAGTGGGGCTAGGATTTTCTATGTGTGGAAGGGGGCACAGCATCATTCTATATTTTCAGTGGGAGCACAGGAAGGCAATTAATGGTCACACTATGGTGGTAGGAGGGATGTGACGAGGAGGGGGTGGGACAGGAGGAAATTTTGGGAACTCGGTCACCTCCTCCCTCCCCTTGCCCGCTTTAGAGCCGCCCCTGCAAAATAGGAACGCCAGAAGTTACCAGAATATGGCATGGCCCCTATAAATTGCCTACTGCCTCTCTTTTGCAAGGTATAGTAAAACATGTTTTGGTGCAAAAGATATATGAGTGATACGCTTGAATATGAGGCTCTCCACACCTTTCTTAGGAGGTTTTTTTGGCCACCTTTGTTCTCCCAAGGCCCACACTACCACCATGTGTGTTATGTTTGTCTCTTTTGGTTTTGGCAGCTATGCACTGGGTTGTTTTTACTTTTAAATTTATGATTCTGAAATGTTTGTGAAGTACATGTCTGACAGGCATGCGGGCTGATACCTCAGTGTACAGAAAAGTTGGTAGCTATTTTTGAAAGTAAGGCCTGTGCAACACTGGATAAATGGTTATGTTATGTCAATCTGAGAAGAAATTAAGGGCTGTGCATTGAGTGATGGAATTAAAATTGGTAGGTGTTAAGGTACAGGGCTAAGTAGAAAAGTAGAAAGTTACTTATCAAGAAAGGGATCAGGCAAGGAGACGCAATCTCTCCAATGCTATTCACTGCATGCTTAGAAAAAGTATTCGAGCTCTTAGACTGGGAAGGCTTACGAGTGAGGATTAACGGCGAATATCTCAGCAAACTTCGGTTTGCAGATTACATTGTCCTATTCAGCAACAGTGGAGACGAATTACAACAAATGATTGAAAACCTTAACCGAGAAAGTGTAAGAGTGGGGTTGAAGGTTAATATGTAGAAGACAAAGATAATGTTCAATGGCCTGACAAGGGAACAAGAATTCAGGATTGCCAGTCAGCCTCTAGAGTTTGTAAAGGAGTACGTTTATCTAGGTTGATTACTCACGGGGGCCCTGATCATAAGGAAATTTACAGAAGAATAAAACTGGGTTGGAGTGCATACAGTAGGCATTACCAAATCCTGACTGGGAGCTTACCACTGTTGTTGAAAAGAAAAGTGTACAATCATTGCATTATACCGTTGCTAACATGTGGGGCAGAAACTTGGAGGTTAACAAAGAAGCTCGAGAACAAGTTAAGGACCGCACAAAGAGTGATGGAATGAAAAATGTTAGGCCTAACGTTCAGAGACAGGAAGAGAGCGGTGTGGATCAGAGAGCAAATGGGGATAGCCGATATTCTAGTTTACATTAAGAGGAAAAAAATGGAGCTGGGCCGGCCATGTAATGCATTGGATAGATAACCGGTGGGCCACTAGAGTTAACAGAATGGGTGCCAAGAGAAGGGAAGCGCAGTCGAGGATGGCAGAAAACAAGCAGGGGTGATGAAGTTAGGAGAAATTTGCAGGCACAAGTTGGAATCAGCTAGTGCTAGACAGGGGTAATTGGAGATCACTGGGAGAGGCCTTCGTCCTGCAGTGGACATAAATACAGGCTGATGATGACGAAGAAGGTACAGGGCAGTATGAATTAGCGAACGGGTCCTAGCAGATATTCAAGTTGAGGCTGAGAGGAACAAGTGGAAAAAGGGCAGGTTGTGTTGGGCACAGGAGATGTGTGCACGGTTATTGCAGCACTGTCCACCAGCTACTGTCCAGGACATTGCACTATATTTAGTTTCTCCAGGCAGCAATGTTGAGTAGTTGCACTGTATTTCTTCAACATGAAACCTAAGTTAAGAATATTCGAATGCCGCCTCAGGTTTTATGGGATTTTTGAGAGGGCAGAAGACTTACAGGTATCTTCTTTAGAACTCTACCTCTCGTTGCACTCCTGTCGTAACAACTGTTGCTTAAAAGTTCTTTTCTTTGTATTCATCACTCGCAACATGGTTTATTTCTTTACCTGTTGTATGCTCAAAGTAGGCCTCCAGTACCATTTGTGTTTATCTACTGCAGTATTGACATGGCTCATTAATGTGGTCGACAGTATTGTGATGAAAACATTCTGTAGTCAGTAGAAATGTATTGCTTTGATTTTTACAATGTATGGCAAAGTTACCTTATCCTACCTAGTTTGCACAATTTGTTGGTGCATGTCTGCTCATGTGCATTAGATTGGTTGCAATCCAGCCGTCTTTATTGGACTGCTTCTGTGGAAAGCAATTTCTTCATAGTAGAGAAAAGAAAAATATGAAGGGAGCCAACCAGTGGAACTTGCCTTTAGAACTTAGTACATTTCCGCACGCTTTATTGCTTCTTATCTCTCTTTCTAGGTTGTAAAGGAGTGTCCTGGTGATTACAATGGGCACAGGTCATTGCCTGCTGGACCCACCACGGTCGTGCAAGGGGACGCTGCTACGCGGTGCGACCGGAGAGCAGACGTTAATATTTATTCCACGTGGTGCAAGGGGCATCTCCAAAGTGACAGAGGCATTGTTATACACTCCGAAGGGCTTCTCCGTAGGAGTGCAATCTTAAGATCTCGATGATTGTTGCAATGTCCCTTTGCTTCTGTAGGTCGACGGTGCCAATCGAAGGTACCCCCTTACACATATTGATATTATTGTAATGAAGAGAAAGACAGCCGAAGTGCAAGCAGGATCGCCAACGCAGTGCACGAGACAGTGCTCAACCTGATCCAGTGCTCTTTGCTGCGGACCTTTCTTCATTCACAGCCCACGTCCAGTGCACCTCTTTTCAAGTGGTGGAGGTGCTGGAGTCTCCACAAAGCCTGCGCCCTGGGACTCCGATCCCGCACGCTTTAGTAGACCATGCCAGCCGATGCGGCCCCGCAAATGTCACCATCTCCGGCCGTCCTTTGCTCCGGCGCGCTTCGCCAAAGAGACCCCGCTGTGTGCAGTAGCAAAGACAACCACGATGTCAAGGATTGCCTCACATGGTACGAGAGGGTGAGCATGCAGTCAATGAGATGACACCACGAAGTTAAACAACATCATATTTTACTTCTCTGACGTGGCAAGCTTGTGGTATTAGAACCACGAAACGGTCTTTCAGACCTGGCCCACTTTCAAAGCGCCGTTCTTGGACGTTTTCAACCGCCCTGCAGCCAGGAAGCTGTGCGCCGAATGACGTTTGCACGCTCGGGCGCAACACCCTAGTGAGACATTTACCAGTTATATTGAGGACGTCGTCAACCAGTGCAAGCGTGTTGACGCTTCGATGACAGCGGCTGCTAAAATTCAGCACGCAACAAAGGGTATCGACGATGACGTCTTTCAGATGCTTCTCGCAAAGTCCTCTGTCACTGTCACCGATGTTGTCACACTGTGTCAGAGTTATGATAAATTGCGGAAGCAACGAGCTTTGACCCGGCGTCCTTACCAACACAACGAGCCACTCGCGGGCTTGTCATTCATCTCTGACCACTCGTCCCTCGTCACACAAATCAAAACGTTTGTGTGTGAAGAGGTCACTCGTCAACTTTCTCTAGTGTCCACTGTCACTCAACATCCGGACCCCCCACCATAGCTGCCGCAGCAGCAGCCCACTTCGTTGGCTCCAATGCTCCGTCATGCGATTCAGGAGCAGATCGCTGACGCCCTACCCGTGCCCATCTAGCAGCAGCCTGTCGCCGCACCCCTGAGTTACGCTGAAATGGCCCTGGCCACAAACTTACTTGCCATTTCATCCAGCATCGCCTACAACAGTCCCTTCTGCATCGTTGAATTCATCGTCCTTGCATCTTGCTCTCGTGATATCATACTTGGCTGGGACTTTCTCTCACGTAGCAACGCCATAAGCAACTGCGCCCACGCTGAACTACAACTCTTCTCGCTGTATGACGAGCCCATCAACAACACCCATCAGTCTCGAAGCAAACTCGTCGTCAAAGAAGACATGGATATTCCTCCGACCATGTTGGTTCTTCTACCCATACTCTGCAGCGACCTTTCCGACGAAGTTGTAATCTCTGCGCTGTCGAATCTTTTTCTGACTCGGACAGCTCTTCTTCTGCCTTATGCAACCCTCGCCGTTTCGACTGGCTCCAGCACCCTCTTTATCACCAAACCCTTTCCTTTTCCCTTCAAGCTGCTTCGAGGTGAATGTCTTGGATGCGTGCAACCCATTGATTCCTGGGAGATTATCAACGTGAGAAATGAGTCTTCTACAGCCGACTTCGATGCGATGAGTGCCCCCAACTTATTTGACTCCTCAGCTAACGATCTGGTCATCTATCGCTGACGGACTCTCTCCTCTTCAACGCTCTGAGCTTCTCCATCTGCTGTGCCAGACGTTGCCCAGCCTGCCATTGGCCGTACCTCAACTGTTCATCACCACATCGACACTGGCTCTAATTCACCTCTGTGTCAATGACCATATCGTGTTTCCACCAAAGAACGACACATTGTTACAGAGCAGGTCAATGACATGCTATGATGCAACGTCATCCGAACATAGTCCATGGACCTCTCCAGTGGTTCTTGTAAAGAAAAAGGATGGTTCCATTTGCTTCTGTGTGGATTACTGGTGCCCTAATAAGATCACCCGAAAAGACATATATCCCTTGCCGCAGATCGGCAATGCCCTTGATTGCTTACAAGGCGCCGAGTACTTTTCAGCTTTAGATCTGTGCTCGGGGTATTGGCAGGTACCCGTGGCAGACGTCGATCGCCCCAGGACTGCCATCGTTACACCTGATGGGTTATATGAATTCAGTGTCATGCCTTTAGGCCTTTGCAGTGCGCCCACCACCTTTGAGCGCATGATGGACTCTGTGCTGCGTGGGTTAAAGTGGCACATTAAAGTGGCACGTGCGTGGGTTAAGTGGCCACTTGGACGACATTGTCGTCTTTGCTCCAGATTTTGCAACACACTTTGAGCACCTCGGACACATCCTGATATGCCTCAAGGATGCTGGTCTCCAACTCAATCTCAAGAAGTGCCAGTTAGCTACGCGGCAGCTGACGATTCTCGCCCACGTTGTGTCCAAGGACAGTATACTGCCCGACCCAGCTAAACTTCGTGCTGTCACCGACTTTCCCAAAACCGACGACAATCAAAGACTTAAGGAGCTTCGTAGGGCTCTGCTCCTACTTTTGCCGGTTTGTTCGTAACTTCGCGCTATCATGTCACCTCTGACACAGCTCCTTAGTAGCGCCAGCGATATATCGTCACGGTCTTCCTGAGTGCAACTATGTGCTCTCCACTCTCCTCCATCTAACTTCTCCCGTTTATTGCACCATTACGACCGTGCAGCTGCAACTGAAGTGCACACGGATGCAAGCGGTGTCGGTCTCAGTGCAGTTCGTGCACAACGGAAACCTGGCTTCACCGAATATGTTGTCGCATATGCCAGTTAAACTCTCACAAAAGTTGAGTCAAACTACAGTGTTACCAAGAAAGAAAGCTTGGCGATAGTTTGGGCGCTCCGCAAGTTTCGTCTGTATTTACATGGCCGTGCCTTCGACGTTGTCACAGACCACCATGCGCTGTGTTGGTTATCTTCATTGAAGGACCCATCAGGCCACCTTGCATGTTGGGATCTTCGGATTCAAGATTATGACATCCATGTTGTATACCGTTCCGGCCGCAAGCATGCAGATGCTGACACACTCTCCCGTACACCTCTCCCTGCAGAGGCTGCATCCCTCTCAACCCTTGAAAACACGCTGTTCTCTTAGGGCATTGACACCGTCTCCTCAGCGCAGCGCAAAGGTTCCATGGATCGCTTCACTCCTTGACATTATCTCTGAAGCGCCCACACTTCCGATATATCGGTCTTTGTGTCGTCAAGCTTCGCATTTCGTTATTCGTGACGCCCTCCTGTACCGGCGCAGCTATTCGCCAGATGGTTGAGGTGGCTTCTAGTCATAGTACAAACGTTGCGCTCTGACATTTGTGCAGCTTTTCACTTAGACCCGCAATGTGCTCACGTCGGTGTCTTCAAGACTTACGAACATCCTTGGCATCGATATTACCGGCAAGGAATGTACACCTTCATTCGCCACTTTATTCGTGCTTGCCCTGAGTGTCAGCGATGAAAAAGAAAACCTAATGCTACGACTGGTTCTTTACAGCCGCTTCCGTGCTCTGCATGTCCATTCAACCGTGTCGACATTGACCTGTATGGACCCCTGCCAATCACTACTGCAGGCAACCAGGGAGTTATCATCGCCGTTGACCACCCGACACGGTACGCCAAAACCGCCTCTCTATTCACCGCCAGAGCACAAGACATCGCTTCCTTCCTTCTTAACCGGTTTATTCTCCGGCATGGCACTGTTGAGAGCAGAGCAATTGAAGATGTCGCGCAGGAAGGGAGAGTGCTTGACCGCGGCAAAGCTTTTCAAGAGATGATGACTTTCCGCCGCAGAAATCCCCGTGAGCACAAGCTAGTGCTCACGGGGATAATTGTCACGGATTTCGGTGGACTAAAGACAGACAGGGACAAGTTGCTCGTTCAAGACAAACATTTATAATTGAAAAAATAAGCGACAAAGAAAACAGCACAAAACAAACAATTTACAGCACGAGTTAATTATAGAAATTCCCCAGAGTCCTCAGATATCAAAATTCATAAGTCCAAATATTTACATTAAGTCCATCGAAGAGGCCACGTCACCTCGTCGTCGCGGCTTCCGGCGACACGTCGTTGGGCCCGCCGATGCGTCGTAGACTCGAAGTCGCTGTGTCCGACGTTCGGTCCACGGTTGGCCTGGTTAGGGGGTCAGGACGGTGGGGTGACCGAGGCGCCTGGATCGCCCGATCGACTCCGCTAGCCTGCGGATCGTAGCCGCAGGGAATCCGGGAAGCGGTGCCGTCAGCCTGTAGCTGCGGCTTCCGGTGGAACGTCCACTCAGCTCGCGGGTCGTGGCCGCGGCAGCCGAAGAACAGCTTCCACTGGGTTGCCGCCGTCTCCGCGATCCACCCGTCCTGTTCGGCCTCCAGCTCCTTCTGCCTGCCTTCGTCCCAGAGCGTAGCTGGGCCGCTCTCTTCGGCTACGTGTATCTTCTCCCATTGGCCACGTAGCTGCGCGTGCACTTTTGCGCTTCTTCTTCTACTTTCATATTGCATTCCTTTTATTTAGCCGCTCTTATTTTCTAACATGGCGCTCCGCGCAAACTCCTGAGTGACCACGGTCACGTCTTTCTCTCCGACGTGGTTGAAACGCTATATATGCCTAGAACACTGCTAACCAGTTTTTCTCCATTCTTCCTATTGTACGGTCGCCAACCGTGTCATACCATAGACACCTTACTGCCCTACAACCCAGATGCCTCCGAGTATGTGCCCATTTCTGAAGCTGCCCGATATGCTGGAGAATGTCGTCAAATGGCGAGGCGTTTCACTATGAACGACCAGCAGCGCCAGGAACAGATCTGGGACTACCGCCCCCCCCCCCCCCACCCCCCCTTGCTACTTCCCTTCCCGGAACACTCGTCTGGTTGTACGTATCACCCCACGCCCCTGGTCTGTCTTCCAAACTGCTCCCTAAGTATGGCGGGCCCTACCGCGACATCTGTCAACTATGTCATCAAGCCTTTTAGCCGCCTGTCGATCTCCGCTGCCGTGGACGTGATACCATTCACGTAGACCGCCTCACGTTCTACTTCGACCCTCCTGTCCCCACCTCTTAGATTGCCAGGATGGCTCATGCTTATTCCGTGGGGGCAGTTGTAATAAAGAAGAGGAGGACAGCTGAAGGGCAAGCAGGTTCGCCAGCGCAGTGCACGAAGACAGTGTTCGACCTGATCCAGTGCTCTTCGCTGCGGACTTTTCTTGATTCACGGCCCATGTCCAATAAACTGTTTTTATTATCATGAACATAAAGGGATCACAACATGGTCAGCAATCAGATTTAACTTTACATTACAATCTAAAGTGCAAGAGCCTGTTGGTCTAATCAAGAAGTTTCAGAGCTCTGCAGTCCCTAATTAATTTAAAATTGGCAACTCAAATAATGAGCAAGGCTCCTCCCAGCATCAGCAAGGCCACGTTGGTATACAGTGTGTGAATGAACGACTTGCAGCACAGTGGAGCATCATCTGCAATGCATGAATCATTTGGCTATACAGCTGCTGACGTGGCATGTAAGCATTTATGACACTTCAGTATTGTTGCCAGGCCTTTTCAGCTGCTGCCAAGTGTGACTGCACCCAACTTGTGTGATCACAGTCATTCTAGGTGAGCGTGAGGCGAACGCCAGCAATTGGCTTAACTGTTGGTGACAATGCCGTGGATATATCAAGCTGCTACACTATGCCGGCATGGCCTACAAGTTGTTGCAATCACAGTTTAGCTGGCTTTCTTGCCAACAATGCCAATAAAGACTTCCTAAAATCGTCAGGCTGGTATACCATCATCCAGTGATCGGTGCCCAGACAGATCGGCCGGTGCGTGGAAACCTTGCGATCAACAAAAAGTTTGTATGAAGGCCAGTACTTTATCTGTTTTACTTGTGCACAAAATAAGTGAGAACAAGCATCCGAAACTCGAATGTACAAACTTCTGTGCTTTTCAGTTGCATACATGCACATTTCCGCCAGTGTTGTCTCTGCCGCGCTGTGCCATTGCGTGAAAAGCAGCCTACTGCGACCACTGTGTTTGCATATGTGCAGCTGTTGCCTCTGGGTGTGTACAGTAGAACCCCGCTTATACTTTTCTACGTGACCACACCATAAAAACTTGTTATCTGGGAAAAATGTAACATCCTATAGTGCTTGTGGTAGTAGCACTACTGATGAGACAAAAGGTTACTCTCACACAGGGCCTTATTTGAAGTTTTATAAACTATTGAAAACACGCTAAGTGAAGCTCATTGCTGCCTGGCGGTTAGATTGAAGGTTAAACAGTCTTTTGGAGATGTTGCAGCCGTGAAGCAAACTAAACGAAGCTTGTATTTTCTATCTGGTGCTTTAGTTGAATCTTAAATAAAAACAACCTCTTTCCGAGCTATGACAGCTCTGTTTTAGTTTATGCACAGTCTTGTATATTGCAGTAACTGTGCAAGGTATCAAAGATGACGAGATAGCTTTAGATAGGTTTGTGCATTAGTGGATGTGGGCTTTCAGAGTATGTCAGTGTCCAGCACAGTATGTGTCACAATCCTTCTGTATGTCGCATTTGCATACGATACCACAATGCAAGAAACAGCCCACTCCAAGTCATTCTGCCTTGTTTACGCTGGCTGTATAAATAAGTGTGCTCAACTCTATCCTTCCACGTGACAAGGATGATGAACTTGCCCAGGATGCCGAGCGATTTGCTCCGCATGCACAAGCCCGTCAATTGACCCGGGAGCGCATGTCAGCCAGCAACACTGATTCAGATGCTTGTCACTTCAACCACCGAGCCATGACCTATCAACCTGGCGAATGAGCCTTGATGTGAGCCCCACCCTGTGGGAGAGGCCTGAAAGGGAACTCCAATCCCTTTATGCCTGTCCATGAAGCTGTCAAGTCACCATTTCAGGCGTTATAAACTCGTAAGATGTGTCAGTGACGTGTGCGAGGTTCTTTTGGACAGTGCCGTGCCTATGCATCGACAGCCTCGTCCAAAACTGTACATGTCGTATCCCTCGAGGCCTACTTTCACAGAGTAGCATGTTCCTTTGTGTGGCACGTTGCACCCCTTCCATATACAGTGGCCGACCAATTTTCCGGACCTCACTGGGACTGAAAAATAGTCAGAAAAATTGAAGTCTGAAAAACTTGTTCACCCCCCCCCCCTTTCCCCCAAGAAAAAGCTTGTAAGCTTAGTGTGGATTAGAAAAATCTCTAATAATGCCAGTGCCTCACACTGCAGTTGGAGGCAATCACATTTGCTTGGATTTGCACAAGAGTGACATTGTCGGCAAGAGCGTCACCGCGTTGGCGATCTCCAGCGGCCTCCAAGGTCGGGTAGCGTGGCGTGGCTCTGAACGAGTCATTTAGTCCAGAAAACCAAACTTTGGGGCCTACGTGCATGCGAAAAATCGGTCGCAAAAATGCATTATCTCCATGGGAACCCTGAAGGTGTATTTGTGAAGTATGAAATATTCATCAAGTCTGAATTTTCGCAGTCCAGAAAATCCGTACAGTACAGACAGACTTATTGCAGACTGGGTGAACCTCTCAGAGAATATGAATCTTATTAAAAGGGAAGGTGCACTGAAATAAGTCTGTCAGTTTGATAGTTGTTTCCTTTCTGTACAAAGTCCCAATTTATTATAACCCTAACTAGGCTAGGTAGAGTTCATAGTCTGCACTATCCCAGCCCTGGAGGTGAGAATGGCTGATCACACTAAGCACATTTTGTGTACATAAGTTCATGCATCAGCTGTCTGCTGAAGGAGTCAGCTGAATGTACATGCATACATGACTTTAAAAAAACTAGCCCCACAACATGTTTTACAGGAGTCTGGAGTCTACAGGAGTCTGGTTTTTCTCCCGAAAAGTCTGAATCAAGTGCAAGGAATGTTTGTCATGTATGCACATGCATTTCATTTCTTTTATTGTTATTTTTACTGCTATGTATATATATAATTACGTGTGAACACTCGCTGGGCAAGTTGCCAAGTAATGGTTTAATATAACATATAGGTTCCTCGATGAGCCTGAATAATCGACCTTTTCCAACAACTGCCGCAGATTGTATGGCAGTCTTGCTGCTGCTGACGCTATCTGATGGTCTTTGAGAGCAGGTGAGGCAGCAGTGAATAGGAGCACAGATGTGATTTTTTTTTTACTATGATCGCCATATGGTGGGAGTGTAGGTTAATCAGACAGCGACCAACCAGGATGTGCTTACCCGCCGTCGCAACTCGAAATCAGACGACAGTCATCAAGAACATTGTGGGTACATGAAAAGGCAGCTGTCTGCTTTGGGTGAAAGGGTTCTTTTGTTTATTGCATTAGTGTACACTTTTTCAGCGGTGCCACCTGATATTCATAATGTGGCTATGACAAGCAAAGTCTGGCATACTTCCCTTAGGTCTGTTCCGGTTGAATTAGCCCGCACCTGTCATAGTCCAGTTCTTGAACATGGCATAGGCTATACATACGAGGTCTGTTAGAAAAGTATCCAACCTTTGGCTAAAGAAAAAAAAAAACTGGCATAACTGGAGCGTTGGAAACCTAATCGCCCTCAAAGTAGTCTCCTTGGGACTCCACACACTTCTCCCAGTGGTGCTGCCATTGTTGGAAGCATTCCGAGAAGGCCTCTTTCGGAATGGAGTTTAGCTCAGCTGTCATTGCAGCCATAATATCCTCTCTTGTCTGAAATTGTGCTCCTTTCAATGGCCTCTTGATTTTAGGAAACAGCCAGAAGTCGCAGGGGGCCTATCAGGAGAGTAAGGAGCCTGTTGAACTACAGGAGTCTGGTTTTTCTCCAAAAAAGTCTGAAGCAAGTGCGAGGAATGTGCATGAGCACTGTAGAGATGTATGCTGCCAATTTCCTCTTGACCACAACTCCGGTCTCTTGCGCCGCACAGCATCACGTAGGCGAATGGAGGACATCCCTGTAGTACTCTTTGGTGATCGCTTGACCCTGTGGTGGGTACTCGTGGTGTACCACTCCGCGGGAGTCAAAGAAAGCAGTCAGCATCACTTTGACGTTGCTGCGCACTTGGCGGGCCTTCTTTGGTCTTGGTGACGTGGAATGCTTCCACTTTGACAACTTTGATTTGGTTTCCTCTTCCGCAATTTCTCGGATAGTCGCACGACGATCCCGCATCACCACAGCATTCACTTCGGCAATGACCTGGTCATTTCGGCATGTTGATGGCCGACCGGAGCGTGGCTCGCTCTCCACCAATGTGCGGCTGTCTTTAAACCGGTTGTACCACTTCTTAATCTGTGTGCTGCTCATAGAATCGTCACCGAAAGCTGTCTGAATCTTCCGAATGATTTCCACTTGGCTGTCGCCCAGTTTCTTGCAAAATTTGATGCCGTAGCACTGCTCCAGTCGCTCCATCATTTTCCTTGCAATAAAAAAACCGACGAGAGCACTGCGCACTGCCTCACTCAAACGCTGTGTCCCAGTGACTGACGCTATCGGCAGGCGGGAAAAAATTTGTGCATGCGCACGAAGGTTCAAGGTCAGCTGATGCAAGCATGCTTGTTTCATATCCATCAGGTGTTCGCAAAAAAAAAATAAGGTCGGATACTTTTCTAACAGACCTCGTATTATGGTAGAAGAAACATGAAACAATCAAACAGGAAAGAGTGAGCAGATGATCTTGCACTTCAGTCAGCACATAGTCTGTGAACACAAGCCGCATGGGAAAGGCTCCGGCCACGGACATATCATCATGTGTGGACAGGGCATCCGTCTCTTGGCACTTGAGAGAGCAGTGTCAATGAGCAATACGCGATGACTTCTGACCCTGCATTGACTATGGGGGAGCCTCTTTACTGCAAGCTGCATTGGTTGCCACCCTGAGTCGTTCATTCGGTGACCTTCTGCATCTTCCTGCACTCTACTGCTTGCTCTCTTTGAATTGCTCGGTGCTAGAGAGATTGTAGAAGGACGACAAAGACTTAGTGGGCTATGCGGTGAAGTTGCTCTCAATTATCAACGGGTGCTTGTAACAATGGCATATTGCGCGAGAAAATGTGCAGTTAGAGGTATCAAGGCAAGGTGGTACACTAAAGACTGTTGTGGTGAAATCCTAGTCAAATTTCAAATGGTTGTCCGAATTTGAGAGGGAGCGCTCGTATTTCACAAATCCAGATACACCTGCAGCAGTTGCTACATGTTCTGCCGATGACATGGTGCATTGGTTAACAGTGCACCTAAGCAATGCTCTTCAATTTACGAGGGGAGTTTGTAAAGTGCACTAAAGCGAAGAGACAGGACGTGGACACTGCAGACGCTGGTTTTGTCCAGCATTTGTGGCGTCTGCGTTTCCTCGTTGTGTCCTTCTCTACATGCTGGTAACATCGAATGAAGCATCGCCCAACCAACTAACCCATTTAACTGCAATACAGAATATTCTTATAATCGAAATCGTAAATTTGAAATGGCATATGTGATACAAATCGCCAACAATCTCTTTATTCGGAGAGCAGCCGAGTGTTTTGATATTTTATTGCGAAAAGGGGAGACTCTACTGTGTTCTGCTTCTAACATTGTAGCTTCTTTCTCAGCTGCATCTCTTGCAGTCTGGTCCCAAAAAAGTAATGCACACTCCAAGAGCAATTATCTATATCTTCGTGTCACTAGAGTCATGCTCTTCACCGCAAACTTCATGGATAATATTTTCAACTGTCTCCTCGGAGCAGGTAACAAAGGCATGGCATCATATGAGGCCTCTCATTCCTGGCAGTTTGAACCACAGTGGTGTGAACAAAGCAGAAGTGGCTGCTCGACTGCAAGATTCCAGGCAGAAAAAGGAACACACGAGTAATTATTAGTTGTACTCCTAGAGTTCTTTTTTTTTTTTTTTTTTAACAGCGGAGCTGTTCTTGGTCGACTCTGTGCTGTCGTGCTGCTTGGCGTCACGCTGGTCACGTGACCTGGGAGTGAGATGGGTGAGAGTGAGCTGCGCCGCGCCGAGAAAGGGGCGAGTAAAGTCGGGTAGCCAATGAGCGTTTGCGCGGGAACGGGCTCGCCGTCGCAGAGCCGACTCCGAAGTCCGCACAAGAGAAGCCGAAACTAAACGTCTTCGTCGAGAGGCAAACCCTGAAGCGTATGCAAGACAACTGGCAGCTCGGCGACAACGCATGCAGGCCGACCCGGAGAAAGGCGGAAGCTCAACGGCAGCGCCGAAAGTAGTAGTAGTAGAGGTTGAGGGTAGGAAAGATGCATATTTCTGCAGCCATTAGGGAGCACGGCTCAGCATCGCCGAAAGGCCGACCTCGAAAGTCGCGCCCAGGACGCGGAAAGACATCGGCAGCGCCGGAACCAAGTTCCTGGGCTTCGCGAGAGAGAGGCCGTTCAAAGGCGCCACCGGAGGCAGATTATTTACCGGCGGCGCCGACGGGCGGTTCAACAGGGAAATCTTGGGTCGGGATTTTGGCCACAGCTGCAATGTGTGTGATAGAATTTGGTTCGACAGTACCGTTTCCACTCCGCAAAAACGCTAACAGCAGCTCCGCTGTTCTAACAGTTTTCACAGAGTGGAACTGGCCGTAGCTTTTTTTTTTTTTTTTAGTAATTTAAACATGCAAATCACATGAACAGAAGCTTTCTTGGCTTTTCCCTCACACTTCGCGGGTACTGCCTGCCCAGCTGTCCATAAGTTCCGAGATCAGAAAGTGAGTTGCGCCCGATCTCTGAGGCCATGTGCTGTCTTGCCGAGTGGAGTGCGATCGGTGGCGCGCGTCCCGTCTGGTGCAGTGTGGTGTGATCGGAATGAGTGCCGACTTTGCCAATAGCTGTGTTCAAAGGACGTAACGTCGTACAACAAGGTGTTAAAAAATACCCGAGCGCAGGCGCCAACACCAACAGAAAGAAAATGGGGCCGAAGCGTGTACTCAGTGCGGAGGAGATAGAAGCTCGGAAGAAACGTCGAGCGGAGCAGGAACGTCTTCGATATGCAGCGAAGTGCGGCTCAGAACGCGAGTGTTTGTTGGCTCGAAAACGCGAAGCGGAGCGGCGTCGAGTGGCGGCGATGAGCCCCGAGGAACGTAATGAACATTTAGCGCAGAAACGCGAAGTGCAGATACGTAGATCCGATGCAGTGAGGCAGCAGCGGATATGGGCCGTATTCGCCTCGGTTAGTTGTGTGATTTTGGTTGGACATATCCGGGGCCATATATTCTGAAACGATCCACGTCGGCGACTATCGCCTTGGCTAAAGTCCCTAGATTTTCTGTCTCTTTTAAAGAAAGCAAAAAAAAAAAAATATCTAGGTACTTTAGCCTTGGCCAACGCTGATTGGCTGGTTGAGCACGACGTCATCCAATTTTGCTCAACCAGCCAATAAGCGCGCGCCTGGCGGCGCTATTGTCGCCGAGGCGATACTGTTAGGTGTTCTGTGACACTATCGCCGAAGTGGACCGTTTCAGAATACGGTCCCAGGCTGGAGCTGAGCGCCAACACCGCTGTTTTACTCCGGAACGCTGGAGTGTGTTCCTCCTAAATGTTCCGATTTAACCAATTCCTACAGTGTGTGGAATCCGCCGATTCTTGATCCGCATCTATACGTGCTCAATAACGCCATTTATTTTCTACCCTTCTTGGTTTCATGTAATAAGCCTTCAGTGTCTATTCCAATAATTTTGCCAACACTACCTGATTCTTGGCCGTTCCCCCTGTACTGTGGCCAGCATCATCATGTCTCTAAAGTGCAACACATGGCTAACCACATTCATACGCCAGGTGACTAGCATTTGTAAACAGTCATTTTTGTTTACATAAGTTGTTGCAAACCTTTCATGCCCTGTGTTACTCTATTTGCAACTTGAGCGAACCAGTGAAAAAAATTGAGACGCAAACACGAAGGAAAGAAGAGACACCACAACACTGATGGTCATAGTTCAATTTCGAGACCGCCACTTTATCCAGAAACAAGGCATCTGCATTGATTCCTCTGTGGCCCCTTTGTTATGCAAGATATTTCTGCCCAGGCTAGTACAGGTCACAGCTAACAACGATAGAGTTCTTCGCACGTTCAGATACGTAGACAATTTTTTGATCATCTTAAGGTTGGTGCCCCCTGACTGTTTGGAAGCTGTGACGGAAGACATTTTAATGTATTTCAAAGGGTGTTCTGACACTGAATTTTAGCTGTGAGCTTCCTAAAGAAAAAAGCATTATGTTTTTAGAGATATAACGCTAACTTTTGAAGACGACAGCCTTGTTTGCTGGATTTACTCACCTAGAACAAAGAAGGCTTTGCTACCGTTTGAATAAAACCATTCTAAGTTGATAAAATGAAGTATAGCCACCTTATGTTTCCAGAGTACGCTATAGAAAAGCTGTCACGACATCCATGAAAGCCTTGACTGTCCAGTTCAGAGGCTAACTGCAGTGGGCTTTCCTGCACAAGTGCTTAAGGCGGCGGCTGAGAGCCTACGTGTAAAGCTTAAAAGACAAAACAGAGGTGACCGAAAATCGGACAAAAACAAAGAAAAAAAAAGTTCATGTGATGCCTTATATTCATAAAGTGTCGCACAATATCTAGAAAGTTGCTGGGCGACATGGTGTACAATTAGTGTTTTCCGCTCCGTTTAAGCTGTCAGGACTGTGCACGTGCATGGAAAAGGCTGGAAAAAAGAGAGAGGCCTGCAAAACCAAGCATGTGGACAAGTATGTTAAGTGCTTGACGCATGTTATTTACAAAATCCCGCTGAAATGCGGTAAGGTCTATATTGGCCAAACAGGCCGATGCATCAATGACCGGACGCGCAAGCATTGTGCATTGACCAACTCTCAAGGAGCGGGTCATTTGGCTTTTCACTGTCGTCAGCGTGACTGTGCACCACTTTTTGAAAATATAACCATTCTTGGCAGACGCAGGACAAAAACCGAAAGAGGCGTTTCATATCAGTGTACAAGATGAAGGAAAATGCATCAGTGTCCCTTCTATCTCTCTGATCGATAAAGGGATTGCGTTTCTAAAAGGCTGAGCTTTTAACATTAGGAAGTAGAAATAGGAAGGGCAAAAATGATGTGTTCATCATTTTAAAGATTTTTGTACCTTGCATTGCGCATGCATTGGTGGTTTGATGTTCGAGGGTTGATCCGTTTTTTGCAAATATATGTCAGTTGCTAGTAATCTTTTCTTTCCTTCGTGTTTGTGTCTCAATTTACAGTATGAACCAACTGGCCCAGCAAGCAGCACTTCTACTTATTTGCCGGATGTCGCAATTCGAGTCTGCCAGTCTCTCATTGTCCACATGCATTTTTCTCTCGTCTGCCCAGCTATCGGTGTACTGCAGCACACATGGAACTCTGCCTGTTGAATCTGCGAAAGCTGTGCAGACAGAGGCCACAGGGTGCCTCAGTGGCAGGGTGGATGTTGCAGTTGGGACAACGCTCGTTGACTGGGGTGTGTGCCAGTCAACGCAGACATTGCCTGAAGCCGAGAAAGTGAACAGATGGGCAGATACCATAGACCTCGATGTCTGCGACAGTGACCCTCGTGTCCGAGAGATTTCAGGTGAATGTAACATTTTTTTTTCTGGGTGCTTAATCTGTCTAATCGTAAGGTACTAATAGTACCGAGATGCCAACATTGCCATATGTTAGCATTTAGCATTACCAAAGCTCCTGATCGTGATGATGGCCAATGCATTGTGGGTATTCATGCCAGCGTTTTGGCACAAGAGTGGGGCTAGGATTTTCTATCTGAGGAAGGGGGCAGAGCATGATTCTCTACTTTCAGCGGGAGCACAAGAAGGCACTTAATTAATGGTAACTCCATGGTGGTAGGAGGGATATGTGATGAAGTGGGGGGGGGAAGGGAACAGGAGGAAACTTTCGGGGTTTCAGTCGCCTCCTCCCCCCCTTTCCCGCTTTTTAGACCCGCCCCTGCAAAGTATGCCAGAAGTTACCGGAATATGGCATGGCCCCAATAAATACCCTGATACCTCCCTTTTACAGGGTTTAGTGAAACACGTTTTGTTGCAAAAGATGAGTTATACCCTTGAATATTAGGCTCTCCATACCTTTTTTAAGAGGTTTTTCTGGCCACCGTTGACTATTCTCCCAAGGCCCACAGTATCAGCATGTGTGCCATGCTTGTCTCTTTTGGTATTGGCAGCTATGCACTGGGTTCTTTTTACATTTAAATTTATGATTCTGAATTGTTGTTGAAGCACGTGTCAGACAGGCATTCAGGCTGATACCTCAGTGTACAGAAAATTTGGTAGGTATTTTGAAAGTAAGCCTAGGCCTGTGCAAAATGGGAAAAATGGTTATCTTATGTCCATCTGAGAAGAAACAAAGGGCTGTGCATCGAGTGATGGAGTGAAATTTGGTAGGTGTTCAGGTACAGGGCAGTATGAATTAGCAAATGGGCAAAGATCATATTCAGGTTGCCCGTGTGCTTGCATTGTAGTACATTAAAGAACCCCAGGTGGTCGAAATTAATCTGGAGCTCTCCACTACGGTGTGCCTCATAATCATAACTGGTTTTGGCGCGTAAAACCCCTGAAAGAAGAAGATGTTGAGACTGAGAGGATATATATGGTTTTGGCACGATATCATACCCATTTCTGTACATGTATTTTATCACAATAAACTTCAAACTTCAAGAAGTGGAAAAGGGGCAGGTTGTATTGGGCATAGGAGGTGTGTGCACGGTTATAGCAGTGCTGTCCACCAGCTACTGTCCAGGACATTGCACTGTATTCAATTTCTCCAGGCAGTGGTGTTGAGTTGTTCGAGAGTAGCTGCACTGTATTTATTTGGCATGGAAGCTCAGTTCAAGGATATTCAAATGACTCCTCAGATTTTGTGGGATTTTTTGAGAGGGCAGAAGGACTTACAGCTATTTTGGTTAGAACTCTACCTCTCTTTCCACTTTTGTCATAATGACTGTTGCCTGATTTTTTTTTTTTTTTTTTTGTATTCATCACTCACAACATAGTTTATTTCTTTACTTGTTGTGTGCTCGAAGTAGGTGTTCAGTACCATTTGTGTTTATCTACTGCAGTATTGACATATGGCTCAATAATGTGATCGACAGTATGGTGATGAAAATATTCTGTAGTAAGCAGAATTTTTTTTTTTTCGTTTGATTTTTGCAACGTACGGGAAGCTTACCTTATCCTGCCTAGAGAAGCATGATTTGTTGGTGCATGTGTACTCATGTCCATTGAAGTGGTTGCAATCCAGCCAATGGCTTCACTGGATTGCTTCTGTGGAAAGCAATTTCTTAATAGTAGAGAAAAAAAAAGAGATGAAGGGAGCCAACCAGTGGAACTTGCCTTTAAAACTTAGTACATTTCCACACGCTTTATTGCTTCTTATCTCTCCTTCTAGGTTGTAAAGGAGTGTCCTGGTGATTACAATGGGCACAGGTCATTGCCTGCTGGACCCACTACGGTTGTGCAAGGGGACGCTGCTACGCAGTTCGACCGGAGAGCAGACGTTAATATTTATTCCATGTCGTGCAAGGGGCATCTCCAAAGTGACAGAGGCATTGTTATACACTCCGAAGGGCTTCTCCATAGGAGTGCTATCTTAAGATCTTGATGATTGCTGCAATATTTCTTCACATAAAGGGACCATGACATAGTCAACAATCAGATTGAATTTTTACATTACAATGAAAAGTGCAGGAGCCTGCTGGCCTAATCAAGAAGTTTCAGAGCTCTGCAGTCCCTAATTAATTTAAAATTGGCAACTCAAGTTATGAGCAAGGCTCCTCCCAGCATCAGCAAGGCCACGTTGGTATAACAGTGTGTGAATGAACGACTTGCAGCACAGTGCCGCATCATCTGCAATGCATGAATCATTTGGCTATACAGCTGCTGACCTGGCATGTAAGCATTTATGACACTTCAGTATTGTTGCCAGGCCTTTTCAGCTGCTGCCAAGTGTGACTGCACCCAACTTGTGTGATCACAGTCATTCTAGGCGAGCGTGAGGCGAACGCCAGCAATTGGCTTAACTGTTGGTGACAATGCCGTGGATATATCAAGCTGCTACACTATGCCGGCATGGCCTACAAGTTGTTACAATCACAGTTTAGCTGGCTTTCTTGCCAACTGTTAGGTCTGCGGTAGCCGTAATAAAAGGCGTTTGGAACATGGAACGGACTTTATTTCAGAGGGACTTGTGCGCAGCGTGGTCCGAAGTCGTCTACAGTTGCTCTCTGTCTGGCGCCTGCTCTCCGAGTCTCTCGGGGACCGATGACAGGGAGAGAGTCGGGAGATGGGGCGAGAGTGCGTTGTTGGCAGCTGGTGCGAGCGGAAAGAAGGGGATCTCATAGACATAGCAATTCCACCCCCTTAGTTTTGCACTTGGTAGCGGTCGGGAAGGCGTCACTGTCGTGTCAACTTTCGCTGGGCGTGCGCCGTGTTGTCTGGAATGCACCTGTGACTGGGTTTCTCTGCCGGACCCGCTGGCCGCATCGGGAGCGTCGGTTCAGGAGCGTAATGTTCCTTTGATAATAGCCAAGCCACGCTGAAAGAAGCCCGAGGGCAGCCGCCTTTGGCGGTGTCAGAGCTGGTGGTCTACCCATTAGACCTCAGACTGCTTCAAGTTGGTGTGAAAGAGGTTAGCCGAGGACAGACGTACAGACATATTGCAGACTGGTTGAAGCTCCCAGAGAATACTAATCTCATTAAAATTGAAGAGGCACTGAAATAACTGTGTCGGCTTGATAGTTGTTTCCTTTCTGTACCAAGTCCCCCTTTGTTATAACCCTACCTAGGCTCGGTAGAGTTCACTATTGTTTGCACTGTCCCGGCACCAATGGGCAATACCAATATACATATATATACCTCACAAGGCAAACCTGAATAGGCTTCCAGCTGTCAGAAACAGGTTTGCTATGGCCTTAGTACTGCATGCATATATATAGTTATAACTCATTCCAGTTTCTTTGAATGGGTTCATAAACTGGAAGTCTGATTTCCCAGTTGGTTACGTTCTAGTTTATTCCTATTGGTAGTTCAGTTAGACTCGGTTGGGAATGTAAGGTGGGCCTAGCTCATTCAAACTGGCAAGTCCAATTGGACTCAATTGGCTGCATCCCTTACTCAATCGTAACCAATTGGAGGTAATGTTTTCTCAATTGGTCCCAAATGGGCCTAGTTGATTCTAATTGGCAAGTCCAATTGACTCGGTTGGTTTCACTTTGACTCAGTCGTAAGCAGTTGGGACTAAGGATTTTCCAATTGGTTTCAATTGGGTCCAGTTCGTTCCGAATGGCAACTCCAATTGGTTTCTCCTCTGACCCAACTGTAACCAGTTGGAAGGAAAGATTTTTCAATTGGTTCCTAGTGGTTCCAGTTGATTCCTATTGGAAAAGCCAATTGGAGTCAATTGTTTTTTTTTTTTAACTGAGATGCATACTTGGCAATGTATGCACATGCATTTCATTAAAAAATTTTTTACTGCTATGTACAGTAGAGCCTCATTGATACGCTCTCATTACGCACGATTACAAGGCGTTCGCGATTGAGAACACAGTGACCCAATTTAGTTAAGCTTATTTTTTGCCGGTTCATACGTTCCCGGAAACACAATATTTCGGTACCAATGTTCAATACATTCTCAAACTGTGATCGTACGATGTTTTTTCTGACCACTAGATGCCATGTAAACAAGAAAATGCGTGAGGCACGCGCGATCGAAAACAGTATAGTCGCCCGCCCATCTCGCGTAAAACCGCCGGCACTCGGTTTCTTATTCCGGTACCAGCAAATCTGCTCCCGGTTTGTTACACGCCGCATTCACAGCTATCGCTGCCAACCTCATTTCGATAGGCATCTTCATCTATCTGTCTTTCTGCGCGTGGGGCGTAGTGCCGTTGGAAGCATACCGCACGCTTTAAGTAGGCGATAACCCAAACGTGCCGACATTCCCTGCTGCAGGTGGCGCGATGTGAGCGTCACGGCTCGCTCCAGCGGCTTGTTTTCCCGTTGCCATCCTAAAACATTCCGCTGTAGGAAAACAACAAAACGCGTCTCAGGCCGCCAAAGCCCCAGCAGCTCGATGCGCGTCTCGAGCAGCAATGATTCGCGTTACGCAGATGTCGACAACAGATGAGTCTGTGTAATTTCTTTTAATTACTTCAGATCGTACATTTTCTCGGTTAGCACGTTTTCTCCCGTGTTTTTTGTCTTCCAACATGTATGAACAAGTGTGTGTGTGTGTGTATATATATATATATATACACGTGTATGTGCGTGTGTGTCTGAACACTCGTTGGGCAAATTACCACGTAATGGCTTGATATAGTGTATACATTCCTCGATGATCCTGAACAATCAACCTTTCTTAAGGACTGTCTCAGATCATGTGGCAGTCTTGCTGCTGCTGACACTGATGGTCGTTGAGAGCGGGTGGGGCAGCAGCCAATCAGAGCACAGAGGTGGTGATATTGTTTTATTACCGCCATATGGTGAGAGTGTAGGTTAATAAGACAGCGACCAACCAGGATGTGCTTACCCGCTGTTGCCACTCGAAGGCAGATGACAGTCATCAAGGAACATCTATGGGTACATGAAAAGGCAGCTGTCTGCTTTGGGTCAAAGGGTTCTTTTGTTTATTGCATCAGCATGCACTTTTTAAGTGGTGCCACCTGATTTTCATGATGTGGCTATGACAACTAAAGTATGGCATCATCATCATCAGCCTATATTTATGTCCATTGCAGGACGAAGGCCTCTCCATGCGATCTCCACTTACCCCCGTCTTGCACTATCTGATTCCAACTTGCACCTGCAAATGTCTAACTTCATCACCCCACCTAGTTTTCTGCTGTCCTCGACTGCACTTCCCTTCTCTCGATATCCATTCTGCAACTCTCATGGTCCACTGGTTATCCATCCTACACATTATATGGCCTGCCCAGCTCCATTTCTTCCACTTAATGTCAACTAGAATATTGTCTACCCCCGTTTGTTCTCTGATCCACACCGCTCTCTTCCTGTCTCTTAACGTTACTCCTAAGATTTTTCGTTCCATCGCACTTTGTGCGGTCCTTAACTTGTTCTCGAGCTTCTTTGTTAACCTCCAAGTTTCTGCCCCATATGTTAGCACCGGTAGAATGCAATGATTGTACACTTTTCTTTTCAACGACAGTGGTAAGCTCCCAGTCAGGATTTGGTAATGCCTACTGTATGCACTCCAACCCAGTTTTATTCTGTAAATTTTCTTATGATCAGGGTCTCCTGTGAGTAATCAACTTAGATAAACGTACTCCTTTGCAGACTCTAGAGGCTGACTGGCAATCCTGAATTCTTGTTCCCTTGTCAGGCCATTGAACATTATCTTTGTCTTCTGCATATTAATCTTCAACCCCACTCTTACACTTTCTCGGTTAAGGTCCTCAATCATTTGTTGTAATTCGTCCCCATTGTTGCTGAATAGGACAATCTCACTGGCTAACCGAAGGTTGCCGAGATATTCGCTGTTGATCCTCACTCCTAAGCCTTCCCAGTCTAATAGCTGGAATACTTCTTCTAAGCATGCAGTGAATAGCATTGGAGAGATTGTGTCTCCTTGCCTGACCCCTTTCTTGATAAGTGACTTTCTATTTTTCTTGTGGAGAACCAAGGTAGCTGTGGAATATTTGTAGATATTTGCCAAGATATTCATGTATGCCTCCTGTACTCCTTGATTATGCATAGTTCTATAGTTTGGCATACTTCCCTTATATTTCGGTTGAATTAGCACGCACCTGTCATAGTCCAGTCTTGAACATGGCATGGGCTATACATATTATGGTAGAAAAGACATGAAACCACACGAAGAAACAACCAAACTGGAAAGAGTGAGCAGATGCTCTTACACTCCAGTCTGCACACGTCTGTGAACACAAGCCGCATTGGAAAGGCTCCGGCCACGGGCATGTCATTATGTGGTTGGACAGGGCATCCACTTCATGGAACTTCAGTAAGCAATGTCCGCAGGAATACATGATGACTGCTAACCCTGCATAGACTATTGGGGAGCCTCTCTTTACTGCAGGGAGCATCATGGTGCATTGGGAAACCAGTGCACGTAACCAATTCTCTTTAGTTTATGAAGGGAGCTTGTGTCATAACCTGACTTCATGAGGATTCGTGTTACTAAAGTGAAAAGACGGGACGCAGACACTGCAGATGCTGGTTTTGTCCAGCATTTGTGGCGTCTGCGTATCCTCTTTGTGGGCTATTCCTATGTGTTGGTAACATGAATGAAGGATCTTGCAACTAACTAGCCCGTCAAACAGCAATACATAGCATTTTTATTATCAGAACTGTAAATTTGAAATGGCATACGTGATGGGCATCAAAATATGCACACGTCTCTAGTTTTCGTTGAATATAAAAATTCTGTTCTATATAAAGTGGACTCTGTTTAAACGAAACTTCAAGTAACAGAAGTTTCTGTTTCATTCATCTGAAGCTTCATTCCAGCAATGAACAGAGGAATCACCAACAATCTCTTTATTCGGATAGCAGCCAAGTGTTTTGATATTTCACTGCTAAAGAAAAAGAGCCTTTACTGTGCTCTCCTTCTAACATTGCAGCTTCTTTCGCGTATGTTTGTGTTCATGTGCGAAAGGATTCGCAAAGGATTCGTCAAAGACCTCGCATTCGAAATAGCGCTGCAGGCTCTCAGCTGCATCTTTTGCAGTCTGGCCCCAGAAAAGTAATGCACACTGTAACAGCACTATCTATATCGTCGTGTCACTAGAATCATGCTCTTCACCGCAAACTTCACGGATGATATTTGCAACTGTCTCCTCAGATCAAGTAACAAGGGCATCATCTGAGGCCTTTTATTCCTGGAAGTTTGAACCACGGTGGTGTGAACGAAGTTGTAGTGGCAGCGCAACTTCCAGATTCCACGTGTACTAGTACCTGATTTTCACTTCTGCCTGAGGGATTTTTACTCGCCCAGTGAAGTCCTCATGATGGACGCACAGTTGCAAGTTTGACATTTTTAAGTTGCATTAGCTTGCCAACAACTGCCTGATGGATTAAATTTTCTTCATTACTGATAGCATCACCATTTGACATGCCTTTGGACTTTTCCTGTTCCGTACACAGAAAGCGCAGGTGGCAGGTTCACTAAAAGTTCGATTTAGCTGAAGTTCAGAAAAAAAAAAAGATGGTTCCGGTTTAAACCCGAGTTTCATAACACTGCCTATTGGCGGCCAACCAAAGTTGATACCATTGTTCCGTTTATCCTGCATTTCCGTTTAAGCAAGTTTCGTTTATCCAGTGTCCACTGCAGTACCCCTATTACATCTAAAGAATAATTGCTGCGTCCATTGGGAAAGTTGGTTGGAGAATGAGTAGTGATCCGCTTTGTGCATTTAAAGGGATGTAAAATGCCAAGGAGATGCATGTTGAGCTGGTGGCAGTGTATGATCACAATGCCCCAGCTTATAAGACTGCCGCTAAATGGTGCACCCGACTCCGACGGAGTCGAACAAGCCTGGATGACAAAGAACGGAGCGACCGACCGTCGCTCAATGGTGGACCACAAACTGATGTCAAAGTGAAGGCTCTAGTGCTTACTGAGCGGCAGATAACTGTTGGAAAAATAGCGCAGCAGGTTAATGTGAGTGCGAGCTCAGAATAAGCTCCCACCAGAGTCTCGCATGTCGCGCTAGAAGAAGACAACAACAAAGTGTGCGCGCGAATGCATGGGACGTGATGGCACGAGTGCGAGCTTGTCATCGAACGCTGGCTAGTTGTTGACTCCAATGCCTAAGCTATGCTGCTTAACATGTTCATGTTTCGTTGTTTGTAATAAATCGTCGGCAGCCACAACCTGCTGCACAAACGTGACAATTGGCGACAAGGAAGACTCTGGACTCATCGGCAGTTCACCGACGTCAAGGAACGGAACGACATGGCGGCGCCTGACTTTGGTCGGCTACCCGAATTCAGTCGCAGCTCTGGCTCCTGGAGATCCTGGTATGGGAGGCTACAGTTCCTCTTCGAGGCTAACGACATTACGAACGCTTCCAAGAAACGTGCTCATCTGCTAATATTGTGCAGAGAACAGACTTACGACATCGTCTGCGCCTTCGTTAAACCCAAGCAGCCCAACCAAGTGAGCTATGATGACATAGTTGAGATGCTCAAGGCTCATTTTGATCCGCAACCTTCTGAAGTCTTCTGCAGGGCACGCTTCCAACGACGTGACCAACGGCACGATGAAACGGTCAGTGATTACGTCACAGCACTCAAGAGGCTAGCAGCACAGTGCAATTTTGGAACAAGCGGAGACACTGCGGCCAATCCAACAATCCTGCCTCTTGAGGTAATGCTGCGTGATCGTTTCGTTTGCGGTCTTCGGAACGAGCAGGTCCAGCAACGGCTGTTCGCGGAAAAGGACTTGACATTCAAGAAAGCCTTTGACATTGCAGTGCAAGCTGAGAACGCCGTCGAAGACCAGAGAAACGTGAAAGCAGAATTTAAAGAGATTCACAAAGCCTGCACAAGCTTCTCCAAGACAGAAAACCAAGGTCACTCGAGTACCTCTTCCCAAAAGAAGAAAGAATGCTGTTGGCGTTGTGACGCGTAACATAGTCCGGACACTTGCAAGTTCCAGACAGCTTCCTGCAACTACTGCAAGAAATGCGGACACATTGAAAAGGTGTGCCTGAAAAAATGGAAAGAGGAAAGAACGAACAAGAACATTAACATCGAATATCCCCAACAAGGAACTTCGACAACGGCCTCAGCACCTGTCACGACTCAACAGGATTCACCAGACGCGGCACTTTACGAGCTCAACACCTTAATCGACGCATCCAGCATGCAGAAGGTCATGACTCAGCTACGCGTACATGGCAAGTCCTTAGAGTTTGAAGTCTATTCAGGTGCAGCCTGCACACTCATCAGTGAGGCCACGTTCAAGTCCACGTGGACAGTTGACCCACCACGGCTTGAGACGGACAACATCCTCCTACGCTACGCACCTGGTCAGGCCAGGCCCTTCGTGTTCTCGGATGTGCAACGGTGGATGTAACGCACAGGAACAAGACCCTGACATAACCGCTTGTTGTCATAAAGGGAGCAGGGTGTAACCTCCTTGGACGCAACTGGTTTCCTCATCTGGGTATACAGATCACGGGCATCAATGACGTATCAGACGAACTTGTTTCCAAGCTTCTGGACAAGTACCAGTCTGTGTTCGACGAGGACATCTCGGGACACATTGGTCCTGAGGTACAGCTTGAACAAGTTGAAGGAGCGAAACCGAAGTTTCTAAAAGCCAGGCCGGTTCCTTTTGCGCTGCGGTCAGCTGTAGAAGCTGAATTGGATCGACTGCAAAGTCAAGGCATAATCGAGCCTGCGCAGCATTCAGATTGGGCAACGCTTCTCGTACTTGTTCGAAAGAAAAACGGCTCATTGAGAATATGTGGCGACTACTGTTGCACAGTGAATCAAGTATCGAAGAAGGCAGATTACCCACTTCCCACTACAGATGAAGTCCTCAGCCACTTGAGGGGAGGCAAGGTCTTCAGCACTCTGGATTTAGCACAGGCTTACCAGCAATTTCACGTAACGCCAGAGACAGCAGAGATATTGACCCTGAACACGTAGAAAGGGCTGTACAAGGTCAAACGGTTGCCTTTCGGAATCTCTGCAGCTCCAGCCATTTTTCAACGCTTCATGGAGACTATGCTATCTGGCATCACAGGCGTTTGCGCGTACTTAAATGACGTGATCATCAGTGGGAAAGACGCCACGGAACACGCCGAGAGACTGAAAGTAGTCCTGAAGAGGCTGCGCAAGTACAACCTTCGGCTCGGCAAAAACAAGTGCTGTTTTGCAGTGTGACAAGTTTCTTTTCTGGGACACCGAATCGACGAGACAGGCGTCCACACCAACGAAGAGAAAGTCAGAGCTATAAAAGAGGCTCCAGCACGAAACTGCAAGCAAGCACTTCAATCATTTCTCGAAATGCTGGCTTTCTATGACAGATTCTTGAAGAACAGGGCAACAATTGCTAGCTGTCTCTACCAGCTCCTGCAGAAGGACGCCACGTGGAGATGGGAGACCAACCATCAAGAAGCATTCGATAAGCTTAAGAGATTGCTTCTCAGTCAGACCGTACTGGCACACTACGACGAACAGAAGGAGCTTCTCGTCTCATGTGACGCTTCACCGTACAGCATAGGAGCTGTTCTGTCTCAACGTGATGACCAGAATAGAGAGGCGCCAATCGCTTTCGCATCTCGGACGCTAGGGTCGGCGGAACGCAATTATGCTCAGCTGGACAGAGAAGGCCTCGCTGTAGTGTTTGCAGCGCACAAGTTCCACAAGTATATTGCGGGAAGAAAGGTGACTTTCGTCACGGACCATCAACCGCTGCTCAGCATACTAGGTGCAGAAAAGCCAACGGCTCAAGTCCTCTCACCACGGGTGACCAGATGGTGTATCAAGTTATCGGCGTACGACTACAACATCGTCTACCGGCATGGCAAGAACCATCAAAATGCACATGCGTTGAGCCGATTACCATTACCAGAACGTCTCGATGAACCCTGGCCACCGTACTGTTGTTTGAAGCTCTGTCAAGACCTCCTGTGTACTGCTACAGAGATAGCACATCTGACAAAACAAGACAGCATCCTGCAGAGGTTGTACAAGGCAGTGCAGGATGGCGCAGTGGAAAAACTCACTGGAGAGGAGTTCGCTCCTTACCGACGAAGAGCGACTGCACTAGCATTTCATCGTGAGTGCATCACACTTGGATCACGGGCGATCATACCAAACTCAGCACGATCTCACGTCCTGGCACTTCTACATGCTGGTCACCGAGGCAGGGTAGCCATGAAAAAGGGCGCAAGGAGCTACGTATGGTGGCCCGGAATCGACAAGGTGATCGAAGAAACGGTGCGACAGTGCCGTGAATGCCGTTCAACGCAGAAGAGCCCACCCAAAGCTCCTATTCCGACCTGGGACCGTCCCCAGACACCATGGCACACGGTGCATGTTGACTTCGCGGGGCCACTACTCGAGCGCACCTACTTGGTTGTTGTGGCACGCACACACAAAGTGGGTGGAAGTTCGGCACGTGACGCAAGCAACATCCGTGGTTGTCATCGATGTGCTCCGAAGCCTCTTTGCAACGTTTGGCATTCCTCGAAAGGTCGTCTCCGACAACGGAAAAGCCTTTATTTCCACTGAGATAAAACAGTTCTACACGGCAAATGACATTCAGGCTATAACATCACCAGCGTACCACCCTGCAACAAATGGCCAGGCAGAACCATATGTGGCAGAGCTGAAGAGAGCACTCCTGAGTGATACAGACATGTCCATACAGTGCCGACTTGCAAGATTCCTCTATCGACAACACACAACTATACACACTGCCACAGGGATGACACCTGCGAAAGCCATGTTCGGGCGAGAACTTCTATGCCCTCTTGGTCTGCTCAAGTGGGAGACGGAGACACAAATCCCTGAAAGCCAGGAGACATTACCGAAATCACGTCGCTTCGCTGTAGGGGAGAGCGGCGGATAACTGTTGGAAAAATAGCAGCAGCAGGTTAACGTGAGTGCGAGCTCAGATTAAGCTCCCATCAGAGTCTCATTGTTTAATCTCTATCCTTCATGGCAATAATGCGAACTTTATGAAAGCCTCTCACAGTTCCATACTGAACCTACACCTTATCGAAGTTGAGCTTAGTTTCAGCACAGACATGGCCTTAATGGTGACTATATAATACAGTGGAATCTTGTTGATAGGATCTTCACGGGAACCGGAAATAAAGGTATCATCCGAAAATCATATTATCCAACATATCCAAATAAAACGTATTATCGGGAAAAGAAAAAAAAAAACATATTATCCCGAAAGACGTATTATGCACAATCGTATCAACAAGATTCCACTGTATGCGAGAAAAAAAAGACCAGATTGAGGAGTAATTGTAGTAAAGCAAGAGAACTTCTCTTTGCCTTGAAAAAGTCTCTCAGGTTGAAACATTGGTTCAAGCAACAGACTTTGTTCGACCACTGTTGATCACTTCGAATCTCCATCTTCCTGTGATTATCTTTATTAATGGCATCACTTTTGTCAGCGAAGTATCCTTTCAAAACACAATCAGTATTTGTTTAGTGAAAAATTGCTGGTTGTGGATGCAAAAAAAAAAAAACTGAAGGTCAAATTGTCTATTTTATTTTCATATTTTGTGAACAAATAGCAGTACAAGTACACTATATGACGTCACAGATTTCAAAACAGTATTTTCACATGTTTGGGCCATTCTTGTGCAGGAAAGTCCAGAAAGCTCTCTGTTCTTGGGTTTGTGAGAATACAACATAATTCTTCATTTATCAATAAACTATTAACTAGAACTGAGCAAATGCTGTCTGCATCTCAAATCACGAGGAGTTAATGCAGGAACTACAAGCCTATGTCATTTTTCCATTGTTAATGGCTTACTGAGCCTGCGCTCATGGTAGGCAGGTTTCCGGTAATGAAGTGTAGCTTACCAACCCAGACCTAATATAGCATTCCTCATTAGTTCCCCTGTGAGGCCCGAAGTGCATTTTGTGTTGCCAATTTTTTCCATACTTACAGATTATGCTATTTACTAGGTTGCCGGAAGATTCAATTTTTGTCATGTTAAGAACTTTTGACAGTGAGACCTAGTGCCTTAATGCAGTCTTTCTCGGGTATGTGAAAATGGAGAAGTGTATAGGTGGGCTGCATCCAAAAAATTGCCAGGCAGCATAAATAGACTTTTAGTTTTTTTATAAGACCGAGACCGACCAAGCTGTTAAGCGCTTTTTATTCCAAAAAGGAAACGCCCCAGCTCATGTGCGAAGAAGAAAAACAGGGATGATGATGATGGCTATGTACAAATGAAAACGACGAAGTATGTTAATAGTGCTTGCAATATATATATATATATACACACACACACAACGTAAATGAATGGCAAACTTGAGAGTTTATGATGGTGAGGGATGAAATGTCGACATGGAGTGCACCTCTTCAAAGCATCGCCGCTCCTTCGTGATGCAGTAGAACAGCTTGCACTTCACGCAGAAAAACTTTGTTTTCATGTTGCAGCCTTTCATTTTGCAGCGTGAAGAATTTGGCACATCAGCCAATCGTGGCAAGTGATCTACGCCTTTCGCTGTGGCTTGAAGAGGAGGCAGGGAAGCCCGCTTTGTGTCTGGTTGCCCATCTGTGTCACTGTCGCTCTTGGTGGTCTCCTCCTCTGCTTTGGTGATAAGAGCCTCTGCCACTGATAAGCGGAATTTAAGTATATCCTTTGTGCGTTTCTGTTGGTTGCGCATGTCTCTTGTGTAAAGTAACCACGAGTTACTCAAGGCCATGTCAATGAGGTGGAAAAAGCACCTGATGGTCCACTTTTTCACCCTGGCCTTCATTCGGTAACTGCTGATCATGCGGCAAGCTATATCTACACGTCTCATGGTAGAATTGTACAGCTGTACTATGTTTGGCCTGGCCACAACTGCACGTTTTTTCTCCTTGGAGTACAACCTGCGGCAGCTGTCTTCAGGCTGCTTGCCATGGACGGAGGACATCAAGGTGACAGCTTTTTTATCATACCAGCGGACTAAGACCTGTTTCCCATCATCTCGGACCATCACTTCTGACGTTCCCCGCTCCTTCGCTTTGAGTGTGCTTTCGCTGGAGAGCTTCACGTGTTTCGGAACACGACTGCTCATTACAGGGCCAGTGCCAAAAATTCCCTTCTCTGCCAGCTTGTCAAGCAATGGTCTGGAGGTGAAATACTTATCAAAAAAGAGCTTTGTTCCTGAGACGAGAGCGTTCGATAGTCTCAGCACGGCTGCCTCGGCAATGCCCGAACTCCCCTGAAACAAGGTGGACTTTTTTCCCTCATATATTTCAAAGTCTAAGATCAGGCCGTCTGGTGTTGCAAGGACAAAATTTTTTAGGCCTTCAGGATTGGGTTTGCGAGGCGTGAACTGTTTGAGCTGTGACCTGCCACTGAATGGAATCACCTGCTCATCGATAATCAGACACTCTTCTCAGGGAAGCTGAAGGCACCCATTCCAAATTCTTGATACAAAAGGCCGAATTCTCCAGAGTTTGTCCTTTTCCTTGTTCGCTTGGTGCATGTCAAACTCATTCACAACCTTTAGTCTCGATCGCAGCTGAAAGTACCGAGTTCTCGGCATTTTGTCTGCTATGATAGGTACCCTGGTTTTTTTCTGCCAGTACATTCTAATTTGTGGGTATCCGAGGCATGACATGGTGATGGAAATACCGAAAAAAATTTTCAGTTCTTCAACTGATGTCTTCAGGCTCTTTCCAGTCTGAACAATGTGACATGCATTCATAGCTGCCGCCATTGTGCCAAACAGCTCATCCGGAACATACTGTTTGAAATAGTCATACGGAGACCACTCTGTGCGGTTTTGGGTATCCACGAATGGCTGAAATGATCTCATCCAAGAGGTATTGGACCTGAAATAAAATGGCACAATGTAGAAAATGTTTACTCTGAATTATTAACTTCAAAAGAATGAGTATGCATTTTCACCTGTCATTTTTTTCCCACCTGTATGACATGTGGGCTTTCTCAGACTCCAAAGGGTTATCTTCATCTGATGACTCTATGTCTTCAGAGCTGTGAGTCCTCAAGCGGCAATGATGGAATGAAGATGTCCCCAGCAGAGTCGTCATCACTGTCCGAAAGGTCCAAGTCTGAAGTGCCTTGTTGTTCGATCCTCTCCAAAATCCTGTCAGCTGTCGCGTCACTAACGCGAGGCCCATTTCCTAGAAAAAAAAAAAAAGCACACCCAAACATTTTTATGTTTGGGTGTGCACAAACCATCTCAGATTTTTACTGAAATGAGAAGAGACAGCATGTGTATTCCGTAAAGGTTTTGTTGTGGTCGAGCTCCAATATCCAATATATTGGACATCAAAAAATACACAAACCGCATAAAAATACGAGCATTTGATGCTCCAATACTGGTTCTTACACAATCTTTCAATCATCACAAGCACCAAGAAATACTATCAAACACTTTGTCACATGCTTAAGTAGGTACTTGTAAATTCACTTTTACCATTTTGAAAGCCCCTGACCTAGTGGGAAACAAGCGCACTTCGACCCTACTATGCAGAGGGCATCGCAGGTTCCAGTGCTAGCCAGGAAACTGTGTTCCGCTACATCTGTGCTGTTAGCTGTGGGGCGTCCAGCTTTCGGTTGTTTCATATATCGGGCAAATGTTTCATCGCTGGGCCTCAGGTGATTACATAAGTTGTTGTCAGTGATATCAATAAAATGCATGAGGGTGCACCTTTGCTTGGCATCGAAGCCTCGCGGCAGTCTTCTGGATCTTCTGACTGCGGAAAGCTGAATGACTGCAGAGTATCAGCCTGTGTTGATTCGGGTAAGCTCTTGCGCCACTTGATGTCAACGTCAGCTCTCCGATCGCAGTGCTTGGCGTTGTCCCCTTGCACGACTGCGGTGCGTCCTGCAGCCGTAGACCTCAGCCCACTGCAGTCAGTGACACGATTGTTTCCAACCTAGAGAGAGATGAGTTGCGATTTAGAAAGGATGAGATGCAATAAAGTCTGGGCTGCTCCCATGGTGGCAATTTCCCACGGGGCATCCCAAAGTGCCTATTAGGTGGGGACGCCCTCGGGTTTCTGAACACCCCTTTCCAAGCTGAGCGTCGGGCGGGGAGTGTCCTCATACTACCTGTTGTACCCAGCGGCAGCTCTTGTCTGCCTCCCAGAGCCGCAGCGGATGCTCTACAACAAAGCCATCTATGTTTGGACAAGGAATGCCCAGAGACCACGCCTAGAACTCTTTATAGGGCCCCTTTCAAGATGCGAGCGCCCGCAAGTTGCTGAGCACCATTATATTGTGCCATTACAGAGAATGATGTTGAAGTTTCGAGAAAATCATTTAGAGGCTGACTATGTCAAAATTTTGCACTGCTTGGATAATATATGAAGTGATATCGTAGCAATACAGAAGGGACCAATGCAAGTATTTTGTGTATGATGTCAAAATGGGTGTATCACAAACAGTTCACAAAAATCGGTGTTTTCCAATAGCGAAACTAGAAGAAAAAAAACTGTCATTACAGCTCACCTGAAAGCGATTCAGAACCCAGATTCGGTACATGACCCAAACTGTCCTGCCTGCTCAACAGTTCACATGCTATGTGCAGCTGCAAGGCATTTTCACATATCTTGAAGGCAAGAAAGACAGTTGTGGCAACTTCCAGCATGTAGTGTGCTATTCTGTCATTGACGTCATATCTGCCTCATCCTGTAGCTCTGCGGCGCAACGGCAAAGGTGCTCCTGCTGTGAGGGAATTTGAGTGTTAGAAATTAAAAATAGCTCTGGTTGCAAGATTTACGGGCTAGCTGCAATTACTTCAGTGATGTCTCCTACCCATGTTAACATTGATTGCAAGTGAGATTTCTTGCACCTTAACTTATAAAACAGAACCTATGATTCTATGTTCCAAAGCAGCGAACAGTTTCTGATTTTGCATGACATTGTTTACATATTCTGCTATGTGATATTATTTTAACAATTAATGCTAGGTCTTCATGGAACGAGAGCGTTCTGTACTCTTGCTATTGTTTTTTACTGCCATTTCTTGCTTTCATATTGAGCTTTCATTTTTCTTGCAGGGGTGCTGACGTGATATTTTCAACTATTCATTTTATTGTGTTAAATGAAGGTCCTAGAGCTCTAAACCCAATCAAAAATAATGACAAGCCTTACAGTGCTGTAAACAATTTAATATAACAGCTTTTCTACAGCCAGTTTCGGTTTTGTTTGCCAGGAGGATACTGTGTCATGACGTTTGTGGTCACACAGGGGCAGGACACTGCGGCAGTTTGACACCCGCTCTGGTGCGCTCGGTCGTCTACTATGCTGCCACATCGGCTCTCACAATGCGTAGCAGCATAGCTGAACGACTGAGCGAGCCACAGCGAATGCTGAAACATCGGAATGTCCTGCTCCCATGTGACCAAATACTGTGTCGTGACATCACGACACGTTATCCTCCCGGGAAACAATACATGAAATGATACACAGGACCGAACCTTTTGTTCGGTCCTGTGTCAAAATTGTGGAAAAAAAGTGTCAGTTGTTCAAAAAAATTTAATTATGGGGTTTTACGTGTCAAAACCACTATCTGATTATGAGGCACGCCTTAGTGGGGACTTCGGAATAATTTGGACCACCTGGGGATCTTTAACGTGCACCTAAATCTAAGTACACGGGGGTTTTCGCATTTTGCCCCCATCGAAATGCGGTCGCCATGGCTGGGATTTGATCCCGCGACCTCGTGCTTAGCAGCCCAACATCATAGAGTGTGGTCTTTACATGAGTCTATACGATATTTCTAAGGTGTAGAAGTAGAGGACTTTCATTTAACACAAGAAATTAATTGTGGAAAATATCACGTCAGCACCCCTTAAATATGTGTCTTGCCTAGTGTGTTTTCCTATAGGCCACTAGGTTGTTGGCAGCCACCGGATAATGAATGAATCCCATCAAGTTCTATCCAACTTTAAATGGTTCAAGAGAACGATCCATGCTGAAAGCAGCACAAATTATTGAGTACAAATTCTACTACTCATCACACATTACAAATTTTACTTTCTTTTTGTCCATGAAAGTGCTTGCAAGTACCTGTATGTCAGCTGGGTCAGGAGAGGGGTGCCAATCATCATTAAGAAAGTAGTCATAATCAGACATCGACCAAGAACTACATAGACGAGCTAGGAAGCCACAGAAAAGACAGCAGGGGATCATTCAGTGACTACCACTGGTGTATACCAAGTGTGTTTGTACACATAGTACCTGAAAGTGTGAAAAGCTCGCATACAGAAGAAATATTCTGTGCGGTGAAACCTAAGGTGCCATCATCATTCACTCAAGGTCACATGTGAAACCTGTAAATGCATTATCAATTGATCAATTTCTAAGATTTCATAATAGACAGACGCTCATTGGTTTGCCAGCAGGCACAACATCCACCATCCCAGTGAGCCGCCTTGCTGGGCACCATGTCACACTAAATTGAAAGCACTGCCCCCAAAAGTAACCAGCCAGGAATGTGGCCCCTGAACTTCATAGCATTCTGACGACATACACCAAAATGCACAACATGTGAACGTGAAGCACATCCATGGCTTTGACCACCAAGCGACTTCAAATACACAGAACTGTGATGAAATGCAGCGCTCAACCAAATTCTATTCATAACCTCTCCCTATGTTTGGTATACTCTTCATAAACAGTCGGTGACCTTCCAGCGAGAAATCTGACCCCACCAACTTGCCTGCGGGTAGTACTTACCTCATCTACTTGACTACTGTCCGAAGTGGCAAAACCAGTACTCCAATCCACATTGGGCACCCCTGGAATGACACACAAGTCCTGGATTGTAATAGGAAAGACACTGACCTGCTGATCCTATACCAATTGATACATCTCCACTGTCACACCCAGCGCTAACCGAAAGTTCAGTTTATTTTCCTTAAAGACATTACATAAGGGGTGGCTACAAAATTTGAGTTTAGTAGCAGTGAGTTTTCCAGATCCTTTCACAAATCCTTAAGCTGCCAACAATGACAACTTACGGTTCACTGAAATCGTCATCCTACAGGTCCTCAAGCAGCTATGTTTGTCGGAAGCTTTCTGTAGACAATTCGCAAGTGCGACAGAGCTCCTGAAGATGTCTCCCATTCTCATTTGCATTTGTTTAAGCTGGAGAAGAAAAACATAAACATGTTACAGTATAGACCACTTATAATGTAACCGCTTATAGTGCAGGACCGGATATAGTGCGGTATTTTCAGACTCCCGTTAATTTTCCCATAGCACTCCATGTATACACGTATCGCTTATAGTGCAGTTGCGGGAAACGAAATACCGGTTACAGTGCGGCTGCCTGGGAGTACGGAAGTCCGCGGAGACGGCGAACACTTCCCTCAAACGGGCGCCCCAAGGAGTGCTCGAGGAAGAAAGAGAGACGAAGTGGAGGAGAAGGGCACGTGGTGCGAACGAACAGCCAGTGAGGCTGAAACCAGAATCTTGAGTGCGAGTGAGTCGTGAAATATCACGGCGCGCATAGCGAGCGAGCGTCACGAAACTGCCAACGCTCGCTTCACGATAACTGCAGTAAACGAAACTTCAGGGAGCGGGCGGCGCCGGCACATCACACTTGCACGCACATCACGGCGAAGGGCGCACGCAGAGACCATGGAATGTGAGGGAGGAGGGCGGCAGGGAAGCGGATTTCGCCTCGGCAACTCCGCCGCTTCGGTGGCTCCCCTCGCCCTTCCTCGTAGCTCCCTCACTTTCGACTGTCACCGTGCGCCAAGGACTGTCACCGTGCGCCGTGCGCGCCCGCCGCCGTGCACGCGCCCGCCCCCTCTCCAGCCGGCCCGGCGCCAGCTCGCCGAAGTTTCGTTTTCTGCCGTTATCGGGAAGCGGGCGTTTGCCGGCGTGGGCAGTTTCGTTGGCCGGCCTGGGACAGCGCCGCTGTAGCCACCGTAGCCGCTGCTTCCCTCTGCGCCGTAGCCGCAGCGCGCAAGGAAGCATAAAGGAGAAGAAAGAAGGGTTCACTGCCATTTTCTACACGTGGCTACGGTAGCGTGGCTGAGACGTCGGCACGTACACGCATGTTCCGGCGCAACGCAGAATCGGCGACCTTGCCATTTGAGAGAGGGTGAAATTTCTGCCGCATTTTTTTTCCCCCCGTTCGCGCGCGACATTGAGGGGCTCTCCTAAGCTTTTAAACTCTATGGCGGTGCCGGAGCAATGCCGGTCGGAGGCGCCGCCGCGTGACTTGGTTCGAATTAACGAGATTTGACTGCAAATTGAATGCCAACGTTGTAACCGCATTCCTCGACTGTCGCATATGCGTGGCGGCTCGGTGCACACGTTTTGCATATGTGCGGGTCTTGAAAATTGTTGCTTTGGTTATAGTGCGGTACCGCTTATAGTGCGGATATTCGCGACTCCGGCGACTTACGCTATAAGCGGTCTACACTGTATTTACTACTGCACTTATACAGCTCATATTGCTTATAACATAACTGCTAATGGTGCGGGACCAGATACAACACTGTGCTTTCTGACTCCCATTTGTCCTCACCCAGAACTTGCTGTTTACACAGACAACTTACAGCGCAGCCATCATCATGATCAGCAGCCTATATTTATGTTCACTGCAGGACGACGGCCTCTCCCTGTGATCTCCACTTACCCCTGTCTTGCACTAGCTGATTCCAACTTGTGCCTGCAAATTTCCTAACTTCATAACCATACCTAGTTTTCTGCCGTCCTCGACTGCGCTTCCCTTCTCTTGGTATCCATTCTGTAACCCTAATGGTCCACCGGTTATCCATCCTACGCATTACGTGGCCTGCCCAGCTCCATTTTTTTCTCTTAATCTCAACTAGAATATCGGCTATCCCCGTTTGCTCTCTGATCCACACCGCTCTCTTCCTGTCTCGTAACGCAGCCATGCGGGATGAAATACTGGTTATATTGCTATAACCAGTATAAATACTGGTCATAATGTGGCTGCAGGAAAATCCAAGACAGTGTGCACCGACAGCGGAGGGAAGAGTGACAATGGCAACGCAGAAGGGGCAAGAAGGAAGAAAAAAAAATGTTTGCTACAGTGGCAACTTGCTCTGTAAGTCACATGGTACAAGGCACTTTGCAGAAGCTGCATAGCAGAAGCTGCAGACACGCGGTGATAGGGGTGTGTGAATAGTGATTTTTGAGACCGAATAGAATACAAATTGAATAGTAACAAAATCAAGTCGAATATCGAAAAATTTCCAATAGTTTCCGAATAATGAATAGCCGTTATCACAATTAATGTAAAATGATGCTCACATCCTAGTATTCTTCAGGTTAGCTAGTTTCTGTCACTACATTGTTTATTAAAGAGAGAGAAACATGCTTTAATGAGATTAAAATGAGAATTAAAAGCACGAATGCAGCATTAGGAGCAAGCAAGTACTTTCTTCACATGCACAGGGCTCTTCAGAAAGTGCGAATGATCGCTGTACAGCCTGTAAAGTATGGCTACCTAAGTGATGTAACCTGCTCCACTACACAATTTCTCATGTTTTATGTCTACATTATGCCCACAAGGGTGAAAACTCACCGTAATTTTGCTCCAAATTTGTGTTTACTTGGGTGCAGTTGACGTTTTGAAATGTTTGAATATTATTTGAGAAATATTCACATTTACGAACAGCGACTATTCGATTCGAAGACCGAGTCGAATAGGACACTATTAGATTCATTATTCGAATGTTCGCACACTCCTACTAGGTGATAGAGGAAGCTCTGCGCATGCCAATGCTCATAGCCTCTGAGATGGGATGCCGGGCGTGGCCCAACCTCGGAGGCCATGCTCTGTTGCGGTCATTTGTCGGCAGCATGCACTGCACCTTTTCACTCTCCAGCTTTTCAGTGTGTGTGTGTGGAAAGTTCCTCTTCTGCGTTATTAGGCAATTTAAGTTTAGCGTACGCTATACCACTGCATACGCTATAAAATAGCGGGTCATCACAGCGCATGCACAGAACAATGACCCTTAGTGTATAGCATACGCACGCTATTTTTCAGATTTAGCGGTACCGTCCTTGCGTGGTTTACGTAGTTTACGCAAAACATGGTGGCGGTCCCGGCTGCCCGCTTTGAATTAAATTTGGCGTTGCTTTTGTAAAATTCACTTCATTCGTAGCAAATGACTGTGCAAATGGCTGCCGCTTAGTCTCAGGCCGCTTCTCGACAGAGTATTATGGATAACCTTGTACAGTTTTCAAGATCGCTTTTCGTTTCGAACGAGTCAAAGCCTAACGAGAGAACTGGATGGATGGATGGATGCTATGAGCATCCCCTTTGAAACAGGGTGGTGGGTTGTGCCACCAAGCTCATGTTATTATTTTGCCTAATGTCCTACCTTTATTTTTGATAAAGCACACAAATACAAAGTATTCCAAGCGTCAAACTTTTTGAACCATTACTGGGAACTCTGTTTCTGTACATCTCCGTTGTTGTCTCCCTACTTTTCTGCCACCAAACCTCCAACCACCTCTTACTAATCTCTATAGCGGACATGTTTACTTTCCCCCTGCTATACCTGAACGCAAGGGCTTCAAGGAGGTCAGTGGAGCCTAGACTGGCAGCCGAATAGATTTCTTCACATTCCAATAAAACGTGTTCCATCGTTTCCCTAGCTTTACCGCAGGAAGCACATGCGTCTTCTCTTCATACATAACTACGCATTCTAAGGCATCCTGATCTCGCTTCAAAAAGTAAGGAGCTTCCCTTTGAGTTATTCAAAGGGAAGCATTCGAGATGCAAGTGGTGGCCAGCTATCGGTGAAGTTGGGAGATAGATGCAACGATGGCATATGGCCTCTGAGATCAGAAGATCTCGCAGGCCAACTAAAACTGTAATAAATGTGCGCTGCTTAGCGTGCGCTATGCTATAACTGTCTATTGTGTCTGCTCCATGCAGACAGCCTGTATAGGCCACTCCTTGGGCATTAAACTTGTTATGTTCTCAGATTTAAAAGGATTCAAATATCCTGTTCACATGCTTTGATTGGCAGATATGCAAGGCTGCTTCGTCTAATTGGTTTGCTTATAGTGTGGTACCGCTTAAGGTGTGGATATTCACAACGACTTGCGTTATAAGCGATCTGCTCTGTATTGACGTAGAACCCTTGGAGACATTTGGAAGCACCTAGGTATGCTGACTCAGGATCTGCTCCAAAAAACTGAAAGAGACTCTGCCTTGGTAGCTTTCACTTCACGGCTATGGAAAGTGGCTCGCAAGCATAAATACCTGGAAGCACCACATACGTGAAACATTTGGCACTACAAGTAACTTTTCTGAACTGCATGTCTTATATCGTGTTAGCATGACTGTTGTGGAAAAAGGGACCCGACGTAGAAAAGATATATTTCGCTAAGGTGCCTTTATAAGCTAGTTGGTAATGTCTGTTAACAAGATTGAGATCATGTAGTAGTGGCATGCTAAGAAAAAGAAAGAAACCAACGCATGACTATCGACCATAATTTCTCAGTGACACAAATGAAAACTGAAGAGCTGAACTTTAGGTAAGAGGCAAAAATGAGGCAGAGTGGATTATCCTTTTACAAGTGAGGTTTACCTCAGGACATTAAAACAACTAAGAACAGAAAAACAATTTTGCCCACCAAACGCTACACTGTAATTGATTAATTTTGTAGCACTAAAAAAATGTTAGGATCTATCGGCTGTAAGTATTTTTAACATAAGCCATCAATCTTTTTCTTTTTCACAGAACTTGTTGAAAACTGAAGCACCAAGCTTAAAACTCCGAAATAAAAAAAAAAAAGACATCACAATCCTGTAAGCTACGTGCCGCTTTTGAGACTAATAAGATGGACAAAACTGATATATACCGATCTGAAATATATGCTACGACTAATTCGTGAATGGAACTTAGGCAAAATTCTCGTATGTTTTGTAACAGTTTCACATTAAACTGTGAACCGGTGCCTGTAGCTTCAGATTTGTCTGCTTTGGATGTCGAAGCTGTATGTGCTGGCCAGACACGTGGCCACCACGCAATGAAAGATGGCAGCCAGAGATGTGAGATGCAACTGCAAGCTGCTGGCAGCAATAAACCCACTGTTTCCACTGAGGTTTGTGACTTTGTGATGCCCCCCTCAGCTACCTGGTCCAGGCGACCAAGGTGCCCAACTGGGTACCGTCAAGAACGAGCGAGGTCCGCGGTGACCTTGCACCTTGTGGGCTTCCAGAATCGACAATCCAGGGATGCGTACAAGCAATATCTGGGAACAACAGGCATTGTAACTGCCCGAGACAGCTGCTGGGCAGCGCTTTGCCCTACACGTAAAGAAGCTCCATCACAGCAACCACCACCGCCCATTGCCAGAGCCACACCCCTCAACCAACATTAGCACAGCAACATTACACATTGTATGTGTATCACGTGATACACCACGCAGCAAGGGTTAAGCCGCTGTAGAATCGCTATCGTGCTTACTCATCGCCGTTTACAGCACGACACTATGAAAGCAGGAATGTTACAACAGATGGGAAAATGTCTATAAACTTTTTCTATGCGACTGCTGCAGTATTGGGCACTTTAGTGCTGCTCTAAAAAAAAGAAATACCGTCAAAGTCAGTTGTGAAAGGGAAACATAGTTGTCTAGAGCATATCGAACAGGATGGACTAATGACCTCATTTAAATAGGTACTGATTGGCTATTTGGTGATCCATAATCTTGGTAAAGCAACACACTTGGAAAAAAAAAAAGGATGTTCTATCAAACATGAATGATGAGGACATACACAGGCACAATGTATTATTAGACCTAATTAAATTCACGGACACAAGGGGGAGAGGGGGGGGGGGGGCAGTTACACCGTGAGGACAGGAATAACTGAAAACTGTCACGTGGACATTTGTCTTGTAGTGGACAACATTTGGCTATACAGGCAATTACTAGTGCCAACAATCTGAAATCTTGTTCACCCAGCACCTCCACCAATCGTAAAGGGCTTTATTAGAGTTCGGAGCAGCGCAGCGGCGACAGTCAAAACGAGACACGGCTTTCAAGCATGAGTGCCGTTGCTGAGCAAAAGCGCTGGACCCACTAGCGTCTGGGCCCACTAGAGCTGGACCCACTAGCGTCTCTCTTCGCTACATTCCTAACAAAAAGCCAGTGCTCTACCATGTTGCTTCTACCTGCTAACAACAGGGGACGAGCCAACGAAGTGGTTAGGCCATTTATGACCAACTTGAATATTCACCTCGAGAGTCTTCCGTGTCAGAGCCACCGTCCAGAATATCTCCAAGGTCTGTGGCTCCTATAATTCGGTGCATCTTCACAGCAGCAAGTGATGTCTGAGTCGACTTGGACATGTCTTCGATTCCCGATGTCCCAACTGCAGCATCCACACTGCACTTGGTCAGGCTCACCGCCTGCGTCTGTACAGCTTTTGCCATTGTGACAGGCACAGTCAGATGTTGGCTGGAGTGTGCAGGTTGCTCCTTTATGTCCTAGACAGACGAGAGAAAAATGTGCATAATGCATACCTGCCGCCAAACTGCGGGGTTTAGAATTTGTAAAAAAAAATCCGACAGACCCCAATACCAGGGGTAGGAGGGTTGGAGGCACGTAGCATCACAATTTCGTTTCGGGACGACTTATTTCTTTTTTTTTTTTCGGTTTTGCATTGCCCCAGCTTTCAGCATGTTTAAAATTGTTCCATAAATGGGATTTCATCTCTTAAAACTTGAGCCAACATTTGTAGAATTGTAGAACCAGCCCAAATCCATAAACTTTATAAAAAATTCGGAAAAATGGGCAAGTATGATAATACGAATAAATAGTGTTACTGTTTTCCTGGGCTGAATGCATAGTTAAACTCTCCTTGTTTTGGTGTTTTGGTGCCCCAGAAGGCACCAGTACGACAAAACTCCATTTGGGCTAGTAGTGCAAGGGGTAGTGTTTTGGCTAAAATGTACTATATGGCAGTTCAATCACCAATACCCTGCAGCTTTTGTCCCAGTGGTACCGAAGGTGTTGTAATACGAATGTCGACAGCAGTTAGTGCATGCACAGTGATATTGGTAGTGAAAAGGCATTTTCTAACAAAAATTGGTGGGCTCCGCACGTTATACAATGTTTTGCAGTAGCATTGGGATATTAGCCCACTCAGTGCTCTCTTGGTGTTATCATCACGACATTCCTCTGTGTTCTTTACTCTGCCTCTGCCATTTGTTCACTGTTCAGTTATATAAAGGATGTGGTACATAGATTGTAGTTGTGGGTTGCTGTGTGTTATGTGAATGCCAGTGTTCTAAATTAAAACATTAGTTGTGAGTCAAGAGCTATCTGTACGGGTTTTCCCTGTCCTCTCTGCTTCATCATGAAATCGGGGAGCAATCGGTCTTGCACAGAATAAATTCGCATCAGAAAGAGAGAAGTAAACACGATATGATAAAACACTGTTTCTTGATGGAAATGGTTGAAAAAAAATCCTGCGAGTCATCCTGCAAATTGTGCAGAGCTTTTCAGCAGGAGAGCCTGAGTAGCAAAAACACTCTTGGACACTTTGTTTGCTTACCAACAGCAACAAATACTGTTACCATGCTGTAATCACATTGCAGGCTTTGTAAGTCACATGGAAATTCATTTCAATGGCAAGTTATATGTGTATGACATTTCTATGCTTGAATAAAGATCGGCCTTTCCACCCCTTCATGCACTTTAAGAAAACTATAGGGCCAAAAATCTGTGTTTTCACTGATATCTTACGGGGAACAAAAATGAGTTGTTAGTGGTGTAACATCCATGACCTCCACAACCTCTGGAGGCTGTGTGTTCCACCAGCTCCAGATACTGCCATGGCCCAAAGTGTGTCCTGCTTTTTCTTTCTGCCATCTCTGTGTCATTGGCTGGAATAACATGACTATTCCATTTCAATGCCATTCTTTCTTGTGCTTCATTAGCAGTCCGACTAGTGTTTCACCTATATTATTACCATGATCCGCCAATCACAAGCAGTGGATAATAAAATAATAAAGAAATAGAACTGTTTACACACATGGTCACATGCTCTTAAACAAACATGCAAGCAGGCTGTGATACTAGCTTCTTGGCTGCTAGCCAATTTGAGCTGACCGGACTGTGCGATCTGTGCACATGCATTTATAACAGCTGCCTGGTCACTCGGCTGCAGCAGTACAATGACACCCTTCTAAGTTATCTTGATCCATGTACACCACTAAGAACAATGGGGTTTATAGTGTAGTGGTTGTACAATGTGTTGTTTTGACCAGGCTGCTAAAAGCAGCGTAAAAAGCAACAAACACTTACGCAAGCAGTTCGAGTGTTGCCAGAGGTGCCTTGAATGCTTTGCGAGTGCACGCTTCCACCCCCGCAAGTGGTCTCGGGGGGGTGGCCGCTTGCGTTTATTGGTCCCCTCTAGGTTATGTTTATGGATCACAGTGTCCCAATACAACAGCTGCAATGGCGGGCTGCTGTTTGCCAGTGATAGGTGACCTTCTGAGACTTGTTCAGAGTCTTGCTTTTGACGTACCGGTCGGCACAGTTTGCTGTCCTCGTCATGCCACTGCTGACCCTGCACCGCAGCCCTGCCGCCGGTCTCTCTTTGCTCCTCTCCGGTTAGCTGGGTGCGCCGAAATTGAGCCGCGTCGCCTTGCATTCTCCCAGGTGCAGGAGCATCTCCAGCGGTGAGCATGTGGTTGTGGGACGGCCTGCATACAGACATTCGCCACAGAAATTAAGTTGCTAATGGTAAATGCTGTAAGTTTCCCAGAGTAGAGCGCAATACGTCCTCTTTAAAAATGCCCCTCCTGCTTGTTTGTAGAGCCAAGACTGAGTCACAATTGCTTGTCTATGTTAGTTTACTGTTACCCATGTCTCAGAAAGCCGTGAAAAGCACCTGGAACTATACTCTGTTTCATGCTTAGGAGGCAACATTGCAGAAGCTAAACATGTAGTGCAGTAACATAATGCCGACTTGGCACATTTCACGCAGTTGTTTTTGATATGCAACACTTTCCACGAAATAACTGCATCACATATTACAAGTGCAACATGTGGAACGTCAAATTACTTTATATTTGGGCACGTATGATGCTGTCAGAATGTGACGTACTATGTTTTGGTCGTGAGAGCGAATGGCGTGCCGTGGCTGCTGCTTGCAGAATTGTGTCACTCCGCTCGCTCCTGCAGCGCCTTCCACATCATAATTACGTCGTATTCTGCCACATAAAAGTATGAGACATAATTCCGCATTCAATTATACAACACACACCTCTGTCTTTCTTTTATATGCGATGCATTCTCTTTGGTCAAGGAATGAGAACAACGAGAAAACACTTTCTAGCATGTATAGTGTCGCCTACTATGTATGAAATGGAGTGTACTATCGTGCTCAGTACAAACTACAACACGAAAGCGTGTGGAAAAGCTGTGGCAGGTTGTAGCTCATACGGAGCGTGATAGTGTGCCAGCGAGCACCTATGACCGAGGAATTAATGGCCTGCTGCTAAAGGCAGTGCCACATTGCCAGAGCTAAGTACTGTCATTTGCTTCTGCACGACCTGGGTCACCTGAGCTGCGTCACCCTGCTGTCGCTTCCTCGATATCGCTTCTTTGCTGTTGCATGTTCTGCATAAGCTCAAACAGCAGTGGGAAACGACGACAATGTTGATGGCCAACAAAGTACGAACCTATAATGGACCTCCTGGTTTTGGTGCCACTTGCGATTGGATACTCACGTGGCATTCCTCTGCCTCACGCACGACATTGGCTCCACCATTTACGTTAACACATTTAGCAACATAGCTGTTGCACTAAGCTATTGCCAGTAACTTGCCCATTCTGATTTTCATGACCCCCCCCCCCCCCCTCTTCATATGACCATTATGTTTATTTACTCGACAGTAACACGAATAGCGAAACAGTCTATATGCTCACCCTACAAGCGTTAGTGGGGTCGTTCTGCAGCAGGATAGATTCTAACAGGAGGATCACTGTGTATTGATTTTGTTTGACAGCAGCATCATGGGTGCAATTTTCTGCCTGCTTCCGACTACAGGCAGCATGGCGCTGTATACTGTGAGCTCTGTACAGTGCAGTGTGCCAGTGGCCGTGCACCACAAAAAAAAAGTGACATGTTCTGGCAGCTTGTGAGTCCTCACAAACACGGAGTGCCCACAAATACAAATGTAGTATCCACAATGTTGCAAACCATTTGCCGCTAACATGAAAAGTTCCTGGCATCAAGTGCTGCTTGTTTCCTGTCAGTAGTTGTAAATTGGGCTTTCTCTAAATCGACTTCTGTTCAGAGGACATTTGCTTCCTTTTATGAGGTGTAGGCCAGCTCAAACTGTAAAACAAAACATGCAAGGTTAAGTAAATTATGCAAGTTTACTGCCTGAAGGCGACAAATGTAGCTGCCAGATGTTTGCTTTCACCCTTTATATTCTAGTCTTGACAGCGGTAGATTTGTAAAGCTATAAGGTCAAGTATGTCAGTCGCGCTTGCGCGGAAAGGACCTAGTGCCGACTTGCATGCTTATCGAAGTTCAATATTCCATAATATTTTGTACCAGCGGTGGTGGCAACACTGTGTTGTTGCTGCAGGTAGTGTTAGCCTGGCAGTCATTGCCGGTAATCGGTTGCCCATCGTTGCTGGCACGCTAGAGCTTGTTGTGCTCGCCTAGCGGAAAGGTGTGCATGCCAAACGGTTGCAAATACGGGCATTCCTTGTGCAGCTGAAAAGGATGAAGCTTGCACAGTCTCATCCCACACATTTTCACAGTTCTTGGAGTTAGCGACAGAGCACATATCTTCCCTCTGCTCTTCCACATTTTAAATAAATATTACTAAGCAATTCCTGGCCTCTTGGCAAAACGTTGCTTGAGTGATGAGTGGCGGCTGACGCCTGCTTGCTCTTAATTCACAAGACGTTCAATGGCAGCGTGCCTGTGGTGGCCCCTGGTGCACGGTGCTCAGACTGCTCGCTGTAAAGGTCTGTACAAATCCTCAGTGCACTTTCTAAAGAAACCACAAGCAAAAACAACAAGCAGAGAACTGCTAGGCAATCCCTTGTTTACTTGGTTCTCTGCTCTCTCTAACGGGGAAAAAAAGACGCGAATAGTAGTGCACACAGGCATGCTTCGCATGAGATGTGATTTCCTCATCTTACAAGCCCTTGTTGACGTACACTATATAATTTGCGTTTTGAACATTTCTGCATCCATACTAGACCTGTCGGGCCTTTAAACATACGTTAGTTTAGAAAACGTCCTCTCACAGTGACAATTTTCAGTGCGCAGCATCAGCAGCTGCGTTTGCTAGGTTGGGGTAGCGGATGATGGTGGCGTCCTGCCGGTAAGCCAGCACGTGAATGCTATTCTCGGGGCTTCATCTAGGAGATATGGCTTAAACTGATTCTTTAGAGAATGTACAGTTGTAGCGGAAAAAGATTCGCACAAGCGACCGATCACCCAATCAGATAAATTGCGGCACGCAATGCTGTGTTCTCTAGCATGCCGAAAACGAGAGTGCCAGGCCCTTCGACACATGAATCATGTGGCACTTCAGATACCAATGTGTGCACGGGAACAAGAGCACCGCGTACCGCAATTTCCCTGCTCCGGGCATCGGCCACTTGTGCTAATCTTTTTCCGCTGCAGCTGTGCATCGGTACTGACATAAGTAGTTCAGCAGAGGGACGTACAATGGACTTAGCCGGCTTTTCTGACAAGGATGCAAAACCATGCCAAGTTGTCCTACATTAAGCTGATTGTAGGCCCTAACATTGAATTTAGCTGCAATATGTGGCACACTGCAATGTCACGCTGGTACCCCACAGAAAGAGAGCGGCATGGGGTGCATATGATTGACGGAAAGGGGCAGCAGATCTGGTGGTATTAAAACCTACCATGAGTAAAACAACGTCTTGACATGCCTGGAAACAATATGCGGCATACTGTACTCAGAATCCAGGGCTTCGTGTGCGCATTGAGTGAGTGAAAACAGGGGGAGAGCGGGATCAGATGAGGCTTCCTTTTAAAGTCTGGCTGCCTGATGTCGTGTTGTCTCTCCTCTTTGCTGTTTCCACGTTTAGACATGCTCCAGGTTCAGATTCCCTCATTTGTTCCCAATGCAGAATGGTGGCAGGGAGATAAGATGTGGTCTATAGACAGCTGCATTTTTTCCTCGCCCTTTATCAAAGGGCGGCATAACAGAGAGAAATCAGGTTCAACCTGATTTTCATAAAACTTGTTCAGAGTGCAAAAACTAGAAATTATCGGGCTTTACCCGAAAACAAAGGACACTTACTTAAGTTGCATCATTACTAATGTTGTTTAAATTCTTGGCGTGTGCCTTGCTTTCACCGCTGTAAATGCCATTTCTCACTAACAAGTTATCTGCTTTCAGAAGCAAGGAAAGGTGAATGTAAAAACTCCCAGCCAAACCAACCTTTGGTTGATATCTTTGTAAGCAATCTTGTGCTTTACGACATCAAACGCACTACAGATTTCAGTAATGAACGTATCCCTCAGTCACCATGGTGGACCTTGCAGCGAAAGTGGCACTTTAAATTTATTCAGCATTAAAATGTGTTGAATCAGAAGACAGGATATGCTTGACATTGTAGAAACGCACGACGGTATGATGAGATACGCGCAGTGAATTTCAGGCACACAAGCATGTCCCGGCCGTAATTTCCTCATCGTCAGCTAGATGAAATGGGTGCTCACTTTTTATAAGTAAATTGTTCCTATCATATATATATATATATATATATATATATATGTGCAAAGAACCTAAAGCTTCAAGCGCTGCACAAGGGAAATTCGTCTCTTTGCAAGCATGTGTCCGTGGTATACTAAAACATCGGGCTTCTGCTGGGGGACCTGCGTGCAGAACCGCACCATCCGTTGCCATATATATATAGCACACATACTATAGTGTCCCAAGTTGGCCATAACGGCCATAAATACACACACAGCTAAGTGGGGGAAAGAGCCGACGAAACAGATCGCCTTAAAACGTGCACTGCACTGTCCCTCAGTAGGCACCTCGAAATGTTGCATGTCGCGTAGCTCGTCTCGAGACGAACCATAGCCATTCCGGAGGAAATATTTGTTGCTGAAGCGCGCCGGCGGGAGAGCCCTTTTCCATTGTTGAGCGCATGCGGTTACCGCCGGCGGCGCTGACGGCGCTGCTCCGTGGCGCCACCTAAGCAGTATTACTGTGACTATAAAGTGTAGCATCGTATTTTGCGGCACCAACGTGGTGCTTCTCCCGAAGCAGATGCGTTGTATGCCATGTTGTGCCCCGGTTTCACAGGGTCGTGCGTAATGACTCGATCTGGGAACACGGCGGTCGCGCAATTAGAAAGTACTATACCGGTCATATCACGGGTAGCGCTTTTATTTTCCCATCGACCTATTCGTGACTATGCTTCGTGTCTCGCGCATACTCCGTGACATATATTGACTCCCGTTTCTCACTTCTTCGTGCACCTGCTGCAACCTGTACTCAGGCGCGGATCCAGGGGGGATGTCCGGATGTCCTGACCCCCCCCCCCCCCCCTCAGATTTCTGCATCGCCCCCTCGCTGACAGGGGGATGGCCCTGTCGCAAAAAATATGGCCACCAGCATTCCTCACAATTATTTTTCGCGAGTACCAGCGGTAACAGCCATGCATGTAGAAGTAAAGCTAGCTCGCTCACAAGCTTAGTTGTATTCCGAAGGGGTGTGGTGTCGCGAGGTTGCCGTAGTTATTTTTTCTCATGAACACCTTGGGCCTCCTGGCGCCGGCCGTGCCTTACTCGTACCGTCGGTGGCTTCGAATGAACGAGGGGACGTCCCTTTTGCCAAGCATGCCGATGTCCGCGCGAGCGCCTTCGCGCCTGTACAACTTAGTTCCCCATTGAGGTGTCAACGGTTGCCTCATTGGCTGTCATCGGTTCCGCGATTAACCTGCTTAATGAAAGAGATCTCTCGTGTTCATATATAAATAATAACAACTAACAGCTAAACTAAGGACTACGCATAGGCGACTTTTTTTTAACTGTAGCACCAATTGTGATCACGTTGACAATATCCAGTACGAGCACAGTGCCGTTCGTACGCTACAAGTTTTCCCGTTGTAACTTCGCAGTTATCATACAGGAGGCTCAAAGCCGCCGGATCCGTTTATCTGAGTGGCCGTGCTCGCGGAGCGGGGCGAAACCTCGAGCAGCGGCTGCGAAATGGGGGAGCGTGACGTCAGCGGCCAACGCCAGCGCGCGGCCATAGAGAAAGGAATTGCGCGGGCATAGGATGGCGTCGCGTGGTAAGAGAAACGGGAGCAGATGCGCGCCTTGTGTAAAAGGATGACGTCGCGTGGGAAACAAAACATCAAGACTGCCTTCTAGCCACCGTATCAAGACACTAGCTGGCTCGAACTCACGGCTACTACGCCACATCGTTCTTCCTGTAGGTGGCGTCGTGAGTCTTCATACGCGGTGATTCGCATATCGTAAACAACCAGCGTAGTGGTTGCCGCGTTGGAGTGGAACGTTGCTCCAAAGCAAACGAAGGTGTCTCAGCCAAACACAAGGAATCTTCTTAAGGAAATCAATGTGTCCCAACAGAATTTCAAAGATGGACCCGTGCTTACACGTTTATAACGAACCTGCGACAGATCATCCCAAATTTTATTTTAAGAAACAATACAGGCTAGATATACCGGGTGTTCAAAATTAAGCTTTATGGTTTTCTTAAAATGAGGCACTGGGAGGCACGTGAAAACCACCTGCGCAAATAAGTTATGTGGCCAGGGGGACACAAAGTGAGATGATAATTATCGCTAGTCAGCAGCCGAATTGACTAAAATTGAATAATTAACTTTTTATTGACTGCAGTAAGTGTGTATGTTTGTATTCAAAAGTTAGAGGCAATCGTGTTTCTACACAGTTTCACTTCGAAGAATCCTTCTTTACTCGCGAGTCGCGGATAGCTTTCTGTGGCAATGAAGGGAAAGCTACGGAGGCAAAGCGCTCACAAGTGAGGGTGCTTCTGAAAAGAGTCCCGCATTTTAATCCACGTTGGTTTATGTTGGCGAAGAGTAAACATAAACAGCTTATTAACAACAGTTAAATAAGACAGAACACACCACTGAGTGTAAAAGTTTACTCATTTTGCGGCTTTTCCCTTCCGCGTCTGGGCAAACGCGAAATCGTCGCACGTATAAGTTGCGTCTATTCAGCGTCTGTTCCGAGAACCAAAAGCACTGTCAAACGCTGCCGGACTACTTGGCGCGGTAACACATGTGCAGCATCCACGCGCCCGTAGCTTTCCCTTCATTGCCACAGAAAGTTGTCCGCAAGTATAGCGTGTCTATGCTCCGAGATATCCAACTACAAATTTTAATTGTCGTTTGCATGATTACGCATGCAAGAGAGTGAGGATCGGCGCAAAGCTCCTCCCTGATGTGCCGCGGCTGTTGGGTACGACGCTTAGTCTGACAACGCGGCGGAGGCATTGGCAAAGATAATAACTGTCCCCCTTCCCCTCACGGCTGGCGAAATGAAAAAAAAATCGAAGAACCCGTAACCGCTGTCGTAACACGCGACCGCGCAGCCTGTAAAGATGGCGGCAGCTGCCATGCCGAGATAATCGCGCGCGCAGAGAAGCCGGAGGGCAGTGCGCGTGCGTAATGGTGACTAGACGACCGGGCATGGTCCTTGCCTGGGCTACGCAAATAAAGTGACTGCTGATTTCCAAGTATTGTAAGTTTTATTGAAATCAAAAGCAACAACGGTACCATCAACAGCAGAAACCTTTTTAGCTATGCTAACGAATATTTCATACTGCCGCTTTAAATTTGGTGTTGTCATGCACAAATTTCATGACAACACTTCACCCATCATGATGTCAATGCCCTAAAAATGTTCAAAATGCCTCCCTTCCACAGCAACGCAAAGCACAAACCGCTCTCGCGTCGAGTCGATAACTCTGCGCAGTACAATTGAAATTTGGAGTCGGATATCTCGAAGCACGAACACGCTAGAATAATTCTTCCGACTGATACGGTTTAGAAACACGACTGCCTCTAAGTTTTCAATACAAACATACCCACTTACTGCAGTGGACAAAAAATAATTGTCCAATTTTAGTTAATTGGGCTGCTCACAGCCATAATTATCATCTCACTTTGTGCCCCCCTGGCCACATAACTTAATTGCACAGGTGGTCTTCGTGTGCCTCCCAGTGCCTAATTTTAAGCAAAGCATGAAGCTTAGTTTTGAACACCCTATTATCAGGCACAGCCGCCAAGCACATGGCTGTATTGGGTAATGTCATTTCGTAGAAACCGATACCTGGCTTCGCTATAGGGCTTCTTCATCTTTCTGGGGTTTTGCGTGCCAAAACCAGTTCTGATTATGAGGCACGCCGTAGTGGAAGGCTCCAGATTAATTTTGACCACCTGGGGTTCTATAACGTGCACTACAACGTAAGCACACGGGCGTTATTGCATTTCGCCTCCATCGAAATGCGGCCGCCGCGGCCGGGATTCGATCCCGCGATCTCGTGCTCAGCAGCGCAACGCCTGAGCTGACCGAGCCACCACGGCGGGCTACAGGTGTTGCTTTAGCCGTAAAAAACGCGGGTTTATCGTGAGCAGAAACGGTGAATTTCGGTAAATGAGAGAGGCTACTATCATCATCACCATCGACAAAAGCTGACCCCCCCCTAAGAAAAAACCTGGATCCGCCCCTGCCTGTACTCTCGCGATGGGCTACGATGGGCGGCATATAGCGACACCGTGCAACGGCGGCACTACGGCATATTCCTTCGTCTAGCACTTCTGCCGTAGCGTCGATCTTTCAACCCGTCTCGAAGAACACTGAATGCGCTCGAACCACTTACTGCAGGTGCTACGTGTTGTCATCAATTTGAAGTAACCAGCAGCGTCTGCTCCATTTTGCTCAGCATGGTTATGGCCAAGGAGATAAAGCTCCCTGGTTATGGCACGGAAAAGTGGCCCAAACCACGCACGGTGCAAGAAGGTGGCTCGACGACAAGTACAAGACCGCTAAACATGGCCTCCGAGATCGTAATTGCAATCTCAGAGGCCATGGCATATACTTTTAGGTTTCTGCCGCTTTGCGCGAGATGGCAGCACGGGTAACCAGCCGAGACCATAGCATCATGGAGGAAGGGAAAAAATGCATAGCATAGAGAAAGAAATTCAACTTTCTTTCTCTGTGACCATAGTTTCTTCTGTGACGTGGTTCTTTATTCTATGCTCCCGTGTTCCCTCTAGCAGTGGCCGCACCTGTACATACGGAGCTTTGCATTAGTGGTTCCGCTCATTCTATCCCAGCTGTAACTATGGAAAGACCACGAGCACGGTCGTAGAATAGGAGAGGAGTTACTGTATATGCTCCCTACTACCTTTGGTAGCATATACAGTAACTCAGGGAGCTAGGGAGGAGAGGGGTATAAGAGCAGGTGTTGCGCCGGAGCGCCTTTTCGCCCCATGGATTCCACTCGGCGCGAGCGGCAGCGGGAGCTCGCACGAGAGCGGCAGCGCCGACGTCGCGCAAATCCCGAGCTTCGAGAGCGAGAAGTGCAAGCCAAGCGCCAACGGAGGGAAGCCGCTACCGCCGAGGATCGAGAACGGGCAGCGCAAGCCAAGCGCCGGTGGAGGCAAGCCAACCCCCAGTTTCAAGAGAAGGCAACCCAAGCCAAGCGTCAGCAGAGGCAAGCTAACCCCAAACTTCGAGAGCAGGAGGCCGAGCAGAGACGTCGACGCAAACAGATTCCTCCCACGGAGGGTGCCGATGGACGGTTCAAGAGAGAATTCCTCGACCGTGAGTTCGGCCGCAGCTGCAAGGTGAGACTGTGGTTTGATCGCAACCTTTCACTGCATGGATCCAACTGGCTTTACTCCCTGTTAGAACATCATTCCGTCGTCCGCAGCTTCGCCGAGCTGCGGGAAAGAGAGCTGAGAGAGAGGGTGAAAATAACATTGCGCAGCATAGCGGATGTGAGGTGGAGAGGAGGAGTGAGACAGGTGGTAGTGGGACGCGTAGAGCTGGCGAGCTGCTGCCGACGCCGACCGTGTTTACCCGCGGTAGAGTGACCTAGAACAACGCCCCAAAGCGCCGGCTCCGGCGACGGCCTTTTTAGATGATAAGTGGTTCTTGAGGGAAAGGGAAAGGTTGGCGCTATCTTCTGCAGCCCTTGAGGGAGCACGGCTCAGCGCCAACGGGGAGGGGTAAGTGGGAGCGAAAGAAGGGATAGAGTGGAGTCGCCATGGCTGGGCGAAGCAAAACCGGCAGGCATAGGCGGCACGTATCAGGCCGAGATGGAAGGCCTTGGTGTGCTGCAGAGTCTGCAGGGGTGTTGTGCCAGGCCGGTCAGGCCCGGGGTGGGGTGGGAGGCCGTGAGGCCTTCCCGCTTGTAGAAATGTCCTTAAAGGCGTGCGGAGAGTCCTGACGAGTCAAGGATGCGAAGCAGCTTATGGTCGGGGCTATATGTCACTCTCTCCCTCCCTCCCTCCCTTCATCCATCCGCCGTGCGGTGTCCACACCCGCACTGCGCATCCTCCTCCGCCTCATCGTCTCATCTCCTCTCCTCTCGGCATTCCTCCTCTCCTCTCCGGATTGCGCAACGAATGGCAACACCTGCGGCTCCGCGCGCGATAATGCGAAGCAGCTTAGTTAGAGGCGCGACGGTAGGCGCTGCATACTCCGCTGGGGGGCGCCGCTGTAGCTCGCGGTATAATGACGCGCGCACGCGCCCCTCCTCTCATTCTGCACCCGCAACGCCGCGATGAGTGCCGCGGACAGCGACAGCGTCAACACCAGTGTCAGTGCCGCGGAGAAGAGGGCTCAAGCCGCTACCACGAAACGGCAGCGGCGACAGGCCGATCCCAAACTTCGGGCTCGCGAAGCCGAAAGGAAACGTCAACGACGCCGAGAAGCTGCTACTGATGCAACGAGGGCTCGTGCAGCTGAAGCCGCACGCCAACGCCGGCAAGCAGATCCTGAACTTCGGGCTCGGGAAGCTGAAAGGCGCCGCAAACACCGTCAAGAAGCTACGGATGCAACGAAGGCTCGCGAAGCCGAATCCAAACGGAAACGTCGAGCGGCAGATCTTGAAGCGACGCGGAAGCGCGAAGCCGAATCACAACGGAAACGTCGAGCGGCAGATCTTGAAGCGGCGCGGAAACGCGAAGCCGAATCACAACGGAAACGTCGAGCAGCGGATCCCGAAGCGGCGCGGCAACGCGAAGCCGAATCAAAACGGAAACGTCGAGCAGCGGATCCCGAAGCGGCGCGGCAACGCGAAGCCGAATCAAAACGGAAACGTCGAGCGGCAGATCCCGAAGCAGCACGGCAACGCGAGTCGGCGGCGAAGGCAGCCAGCCGCTTAAAGCAACTGCTGCGACTCGGAAAGGACGGAGCCGACGCGCGGCTCAAGCGCGATTTCCTCGACCGGAGCTTCGGGCACAGCTGCAGTGTGTGCGACCGGCTTTGGTTCGATAAGAACTTGACCAAAATCGGAAGCATCCAGAACGAACAGTACCGGAACGCGGCCATCGGCGTGCTGCAACAAGAGTTTGGTAACATCACTGCAGCGGATGGCAGCAACGTCATCAGCAACTACGCCGAGTACACGGTGTGTGCCACTTGCAAGGACGCGTTAACGTCGGGCAGGGTGCCCGTGATGAGCGTGACCCACTTCGTAGTTCCGGTAAGTGAAAAGTTTGGTAGTTACCATGGAAACCAAACGGTAAATATAATGGTAGCTACGTACCTCAACCTAACGGAAATGACGAACTGAAAATTAATGGGAACTTGAGTTGGACCCCATGGCTGCTTCGCATACTACTCGGGGTTCCTCTACGGAAAGTTGGTGTAATTGTTTTCTGTGAACTGCCGCGGCGCTGCTGCTCCGGCCCCGTTACGGTCGAGTTCACCCATCACTAAGTACAAAATATGTTAATAGTCACGGCTACGTGGTGTATGCCACCGCCCAATTTAAAGGGTTCAGCCCATAGAGTTTCACACTATAAAACCTAGAGGGAAATGTGGCGCTGCTGCGCTGTGGTATGCATGGGAATGCCGGTATATTGTGGATTCGGATTGGCATCGTTCTTGGAGAGCCCGAACGCCTTGAAGACGCGCCTGGCTAGCACCGTTCCGTTACAGTGTACTAGAACCTTTACAGTGGGTTGAGCGGAGGTGCGTCCTATTGCGCGCTGCGTACCCGCTTCGGAAGAAAGTAGCGGCGGCGCTGTCGTCGCCCGCACTTGAAGCGAGTGTGCGCCTCGTCTCCGTCTGCACGTTGTTTGTCGGCGTCGCGGAACGTCGCTTCTTTCGCGCCTTTTCCTGCGTTAGTGTTTATGATGCCGCCCAAGCGGCGGTTAAACCACTGTTACGCGCCAGGCTGTGCGACTGCCTATGCAAGAACAGCCCAGGAGCGTAAGTTATCACTTTTTAAGGCTCCGAAAGATGAACACCAAAGACTTCCTCATATTGGCAAAGCCTTTAGCGCAATTCAAAAAAGACAGGGACGTGAGAGACACACAGGATAGCGCTGTCCTGTGTCTCTGTCACGTCCATGTCTTTTTTTAAATTGCGCTAAAGGCTTTGCCAATATCAGGAAACCGTACCAACTAGCCCAAGAATCAGCCTTGTTGAACCAAAGGCTTGTTTGGCAGCGAAATCTCCACAGGCTTGACAAGCTGCTGGAAACTAATTGAGCTGTTTGTGAACTGCACTTCGAGCCGCATTTCATCTTGAGGCATTATGTCCATATGAGCAATGAAACTGAACTTACAATTCCGAGGGCGACCCCAACGCTTGCTCCTAACGCTTGCTCCACTTTTATAGTAAATGGTAAACAAGTCTCACTTGCTGTGGTTCCTCGGTGGTTACGGTGTTGGGCTGTTGAGCACGAGGTCACCGGATCGAATCCCGGTCGCGGCGGCCGCATTTCGATGGGGGCGAAATGCAGAAAACACCCGTGTACTTGGATTTAGGTGCACGTTAAAGAACCCCAGGTGGTCCAAATTAATCCGGAGTCCCCCATTACGGCGCATATCATAATCAGATGGTCGTTTTGGCACGTATAACCCCATGTACTATTATTATTAAACAAGTCTCGTGATGCAGCGCGGAGAAAGTCGCACCAACACGTGGAGCTTAGTCGGTTATGAGGGTAATTATACCAAGCCGTTGGACAGTGGTTCACTGAAAAGCGAGCATATTGTGTAAATAAAAGTGCATTGGTGTGCTATATCACAACTTTGTTGTTTATTAATTGTTCATAACTCCACCAGCAATTACACGCAAAGTGCCTCGAGCGGCCAGCTAGTCGCGCGGGAATTTTGCGTGTATTTGCGGTCTTCTATCACGATCGAAAAAACACTTATGTATAGCCCGTATTGAGCAACAGAAACCTGTCTCTGGAGTTTTTCATGTTGCATCTTCAATTTTCTCATTGACACTTTTTACCTCATTGTAATATTTGAGAAGTTGATTAACTAAGACTAATTATGTAATAAGGCGGAATGCAAAAAAATAATCTGGGTATCTCCAGGTAACGGCAAACAACATTACATTGGTTCTGTCGCGCTACGTGGCATCTAGCCGCATATTTTTAAATCTTGGTGCATGATATAGTTCCGACACCCTGCATATTGCAGTCGGCTATCCAGCTCAGGCGCTCTCGAAAATCGCGGTAAGCGTTCGCAAATACTCATTTTACGCTTTGCACGTTCGTATAAAAAACAGCGTCAATAATAAGCCAGGCAAACTGCAACGAATACCACTGCGAAATGTGAAGTATTGCGGCTATGTCTCTATATACCAGACGATTCCACAACTGCAACACGCGCAAGCGATAGTATTTGAATCTTTCCATATGCATAACGAAGCTGCAAAGAACAAAAACCGGAAGCAAAAACTTTTGTCACTTGCTAGTCTTGCATTATACTGAAATTGCACTGGCCGCTGAAAACGCCGGACGAAGTGGTCGTCCTAGCAGCGCGACGGCCCGAAGGCTGAGGCGCTTTCAAGTGCGGTCGACTACAGCGCCGCCGCATTTTCTTCCCCTCGAGGCCCTCTCCAGCGGCGGTGGTCGCGCCACTAGAAAGGATCTAGTTCACTATAGTTCCGTCTGTCACAATGATTCATTTCCTGTTAAAACAGCACGTAAAAAACTGCTTTAGCTTTATTATTACCCAAAACACGTTTTGTTTAATTTTGAGGACATACTATTGGATGCACAATTCTATGAAACGTAAAAAGTATCAGCTGGCCGCTAAATTTGGAGGGCAGACGACAAGATTCTCGCTCGCTTTGGAACAACTTGTCGTCTGTTCTTGTTTTTCTTCGCTTGATGCTGCATTGTAGGTGAGTAAACTTTATTGAGAGATGTAATATGGGTGAATGAAAGCCTTTTATGTAGATTTTACTTTAAGAACGCATTATTTGTGTAGCCATATCCACGTTTTAGAAGCCTCGTTCACCACCAGCCAACACAAGCCTCGCAGACACATATCCCGTCATTCGCATGAGGGCACAGCGCCCTTAAGAAACTCGCATAGACGGTGGCGCCAGTTTACCCTCTAGGTGTTATAGTGAGAAACTCTATAGGCGCGACCAACGCGCGAATGGGTCAGGAGCCAATTCAGCGCCGGGCGCGTCGGAAGCCACCGGTTACGTTGGCTGCACCGGTGCGCTCGACTATAGACTGTTCTTTCATGGGCGCCGCCATTGCGTTGGCAGTGGCGCCATCTATGGGCAGTTGGCATGCTGGCTTGGGCGAACGCCGTGTTGTATGCTGTGGTATACGCTTGGCGGCAGTTTCTGGGGGATTTTTTCGCACTCGCGTGGTCTATTTAGCATGAAATGGCGTCTTCTACGTGGGGAATGGTCCTGTGAGGCGTAGTGAAGGAATTTAAGTCTGAAGTAATTACGCGGCTGGAGTAACTGCTGGTGTTAGGGCGGATGGAGCACCCAGCGCGAGGTGTGCGCGTTTGTTTGAGCTTACAATCAGCCTCGGATATCTGTTAGGTATTTCTGAAAATTCATTGTACGAATGTTACCTTACTGCAGCATTCTCAGCACTATAATTCAAAGCTCTGGTTTAGCTGCAACGAGTATAGTTATGAAACATTTGACGATCCTAACAATGTGGGTACCGTTCTGCTGGAGAATAAGTCTTGCTATTTTCTTTGACAAGCGCTCAAGATGTTATGTGTAGATACACTGGGCGACTGCCTTGTTGGCTGGGCAAGGTTTCCGGCTACAAATAAAATAGTTTGGTTAATAATAACCGCATACCGTACTGTGTGAATCACTTTTCGAGTGGTCGAATGACCAGCTGCAGACTTTGCGAACGCCCGAGTCAGTAATAAATGCTGTGTTATAGATCTGTTTGTTCTGTATGGCGTATGGTCCAAGTGGTCCAAGCATGCGGCACGTCCATGCGGAGTCTTATTGCGTCGTTATACCGTGTTCTGTTTTACTTTGCCGCAAAAGGAGGCCATATGACCTCTTTTTTTTTCAGTCTCCTAAGTTCAGTCATTTACGACGCATTCACCCACGTTACAGAAATTGTGTACTTACAAATAGTTGTTGGATTCTCTTTATGCGATCCCCTTTGTATATTGTGCCTTAAAGGGCAAAAAAGACTATGCCGATCTAAGCATGAAGCAATTGTGTGTATCATGTTGGTTTGTCAACCGCAGTGCTCGCTGTATTGAGCAAAGCATTCGGCCTCTTGCAGGAGGCTAACGTATACACATAGTGATTTGAAGTCTACTAGACTTAAAATGCGTGAGAACGATACTGGTGGCTGATGGAAATGTTTCATAACAACCCTTCGTCGAGTGAAAACCGATACATTCAACATAGTTCACAACACATACACACACCGCGGCTGATGATGCGCGTCGCATTTTTGCACATCCAAGAGAAATTTCCAGATACGTAGCTACTGCTGCGCCTAAAGACTTCACTGTGGTTGTGCGACGACCTCGTAAGAACTGACATCCCGTAAATTGCACTCAGAACTAGCTAAAACACCTCCAAATCGTTCTGCAGCGCGCGACCGGCAACACATTTAAGCCGTGCCGGCTTGCACAAGCCAGATTTCCTCCTTGCCCGATGAAAAGGTCTATAGAGGGGGTCATTTTCGCCAACGTGACGTAGCGTGAGCGCGCTCGCGTTACGTCAGACTATAAACGGCCCTTTAGAGTTACTGTATATGCTACCAAAGGTAGCAGAGTTGCGCATCTGATTTATAAACGCCGATCGTGCCTCCATTGCCCAAACGCCATCACGTGGGTTCCAAGCAACCGTGCACTGAGGAGAAGATGGTGCTCCGGCCAGTTTTTTGTATTTCCCGACGCCGCCGTTGCAGTGAACTGGATTGACGCACGTTAATGCTAGCCAAGTTTAAAGCGAATCCGGTCGATCTTGGCGTTTGCTGTTACGTTCGTGTCAGCTGCGGAACAGCACAACGTGCGCAGCAGATCTCACAGCTGTTCCATCGCAGTTCCATCGGAATGATACAATAGAGAGGTTTAGCTTGTCTGGTAATTGGCTAAACGCGGGTGGATCGGGCGTTGAGGCGTGTTGGCGGACCCGTAAACGTGAGCGGCCTGTATGGTGCTGCCACCTTGTGGCGCGGAGCTCAAACAGACAAAAACGGCTAATATTGCAGTAACCAAGTGATTTCTACTTCGCTGCTGGTGTAAATTTTCGACAGTGGCGTAATCGTGTTGCTGCCGAAAACTTACACCAGCAGCAAAGTAAAATACACTTGGTCACTGCCGTATTAGCTGTTTTTGTCTGTTTGCGCTCTGCGCCACCAGATGGCAGCACCATACAGGCCGCTCACCGTTTACGGTTCCGCCAACAGGCCCCAACGCTCGGTTCGCCTGCATTTACCCGATTACCGGACAAGCTACAAACCTCTCTATTGACCGGGTGCTCTGCTCCCAACTGCACAATCGCTCGGAAAGCGGAAAGTTCCGAGAAGGGGGCACAGGTGAACGCACAAGTCCAAAAAAACAACTAATAATATTTGCGCTGCATCTCACGCCGCGCGTTAAAAATCAGCAGCGCCTTTTTTCTTCTTGACTATTTTATCTAGTGTACTGTTTCCATGCGCTTTGTTTGTGATTAGACGGAAAAGCGCTCCACATGCGATGGAAAAGCGCCCACGGTCGACCGACGACACGGTAGGTATGTCGCCTGCAAACACGGAGTTCGGCTTCGCCACATAGTTTTCGTTGCTTGCCAGGCAAGATGGCGGACCTATGCACAACTATGCTCCCGTAGGGAGCATATACAGTACATGCGTTTCGCCGCAGCTCGGCTGGACCCGGTGAACAATAGAAGGCAGCACCCACGTGACCCTGCGTTCCCGGATGTTGGTTCCCTAAGTTGGTCTCCAACCGCCCCTAGGGCGCCACAAAGTATCTAGTGTGTCACCTGATTGGAGAGGTTCTTTCCCTGTGCAACGCCTCCTAAATAAATATATATAGGAGGCGTTGCCCTGTGTTGTGGGCCATTCAACGACCCATGTGCTCACAATGACACGACCACGTGCTTACAACGCCGCGGGGGCATCGACTGCTCGCCGTTCTCTTGTTCTTGCCTACTCCGCTTCGGAATGGCGCAGGTCTGTCATCGAGCTGCCATCGGCGATGACGATCGTCGCTGTGAATTTTGCAGCAAACTATTTACCCAGAGAAAGAACATGCTGCATAACATCAGGAACATCCACAAAGTGGCCGTGAATGTCAAGAAATTGATGAAATGCGACGTATGTGGCACTGCCGTGCCTACAATGAAGAAGTATTCGGAGCACCACATCGCTGCGCACAACTTCGACGCTGAGTACGGCAACATGGTTACAGTGCCTAGAATATAAGTATATTCTAGGCACTGTAACACATGGTGTTCCGGAACGATAAGGGTGAGAAACAGTTAATTTTTTTTTTAATTTCTTGTTGCGCAATATGCCTCAAAAAGCAATTGCTTATGCCTCGTGCTTTTGTTTTCTCACTGTTTCGCGAAGAACAGCTTTTGCACAGGTGCCTAATCAATTCCCATGGTGTATTTAGAAGTTTGTATCCTCATTAAATATAAATTTTGTTTGTCCAATTCAGCTAGTTAGTCATGTGTGCACGCTTTCCATGGTACGCTACATGACATACGTTTGGCATGGTCTGCTTACAGCATTCCTGCACAGGACGTACAGTTGTCAGCAGCTCATGGTCGCTCGGCGTATTGTGGGAAAATTCTTTAATAGTGCATTTCATAGAAGAGAGCTAAATTTGATGCGCGCACAATCTTTTTTTTTTTCTTAAGCGAGAGGAGGAATTCGCTCTGCGTTCTGACGTTGCTCTGCACAACATGCGTGCATGGCCTAGCCTTCGCCTCAGTGCAGGTTGCATTGCGGCAGAATTAGGAATACACTTAAAATTCCAGCTTTTTTGTAAAGCTCGTACATTTGTCAATGCCGCGACCATCTTGCATATCATGTGAAATTCACGTGGTAGAGTCTTTTGCGTTATGAGAGAAGCAAAGCAAATCTATTTCTGCCGTTTCCAAAACACGTGATTATTTGTAAAAGTGTTGAAGAATTGTGACATTGATCAGATCTAACAAAGAAAAAAAAGTGCACTGGTGTATTTCATGTAGAATAGCGTGGAACCTGACGTTTCTACAATCATTATTGTTTTCACTGAGAGAAAGGATTCGCTCTGTTCTGACGTTGTTGTTGCTACAAAACGAAGCTTGCACCATGTGCCGTCAGTTCGTCTTCGTCTCATCGTAATTTTGCATTCCGGTGGACGTACAATCCGATGCAATATTGAGGAAGGAGCGAGGATTGATCTGTTTCATATTTGTTTCTTATTAAAACAAGGCTACTATGGTAAATTTTCTGTAGTTATGATGCATTGCAATATTAAATTCAATTTTAACTCAAATTTGAACAGGGTCAAGTTGAAGGTGAGAGATTAAAATAAATACTACATTAGCCCATGCCCAAGGCCTTCGAAGTGATTATTTTGGTTTACATCACTCTCTCCCCAAAGTACTTCTAACTGTCTAATGCTATTTTGTGCTTTTATTACAGAATTTCATGAATGGAAAGCAGAAGAGGCTAGCCAGAACTTCTGGTTCGTTTTGCCTAGGGGTCCCAAAAAGCTGGCCAGTGGAGATACAAGGATCCACTATTACTGTAATAGATCAGGCGAGGCGAGGGAAAAGGATGGTCGTGGTGACCGTCAGGAGAAAAGTCAGGGAAGCTGCAGGTCTGGTAAGGTGTGTCTTTCATTTATTACTGTCTCAAAGGAGGACAGCACTCAGAGTCGGACACCTGAAGGCACCACCATAAAAGTCAGGTATCAAAGAACCCCTTATGGTCATAAAGCAGAAATTCAGCACTTGAGAATGAGTGACAAGGAAAAGACCAGCATAGCAGAGGACCTAGAACGGGGTGTGCCCATGAAAACCATCCTAAAACGAATAAGAACATCTGTTGCAGCCAAGCTGAGGCCAGTGCATTTGGCAGAGCGCTCAAGCCTGCATAACATCATACCATAGGCATGCGTCGGCACGCGCTGAAGCGTGCCGACAAGCGAACGCGTCGCTTCGCGTCGGCTGGAGGAAAAGGGCGCGCAACCACAGGATACAAGCTCTGACGCGCGCCGACGCTCGCTCCTCGGCTGCGGTGCACTGTTGCTTGACCGATTTTGTCTTCAACCGCGCAAGTGCGGCTTAAAACAGCCTTCTCTAAACTGAGCTTGAAACAATGTTAGTGATCTGAATGCTATTTTAGATATAAAAAAACACGTTTGATTAATGAATGTACGCCTGCCGCAACGGTTTCCTTGAAGTAACATAACTGCACAAGCTATCGACATCAGCGATTGCGTTCGCGTTGTCGTCTGCAAGATCGCTTTGCAAACACCTGCACGAGCATGGCATGTCACATCAATAGCTCTCGTACAATCTTTTTTTTTTTTTGTAGTTCGTTGCACAGCCAACTACGTAAGGACTACATAAGAACTACGCAAAGTATCATTGAAGAATCTGTATTATAAATATAATTATGCTTGTTGGTGCATGAAAGAAACGCGTAAGTGGGTTCTGAGAAAATCAGCAAAAAAAAAAAAGGAATCGAAGCACTTGTGGCGCTCACAAAGAGACATTTAGAACAGCCAAATTTACCAATTTCGTAGCTTGTCTCCTGATTCTTGTTTCTGTCTAATCTTTCCCATTGAACATTAAATTTTTCTTCGTTGTTTTGAAGCATCAACACTGCATTGGGAGGCCTTTACATTGAATGTATTGCTGGAAATGTTCTCACTGTGTTAACGCCATGTTCTATTGTAACTGGTTTCAACATGTGAAGTCTGTCTTTCTCGACATTAACGAAATAACATACTGTCAAATACTATTAACAGAGAATCGCAGGGTTCTAATAGGTGTCTTTTGTTGCCCTTTGGCAAGTCGTACTCTTGAAGCACTTATTCAAATGTATGGGGCAGCTCATTTGCATAATATGAAAAAATATATGTAAACAGGTTATTTTTTAAATTTATACACCTCAAGTCACCACAAAAAAAAAAAGAAATACCAGTTTGTTTATTGTTTTCAGCCTACAATGATGTTTTGATTGAGAAAGACATTCAATTTGTTCTGTGAGGCATGTAACCATTGTTGTGCCAGATTATTTTATTGCACAACACTGGACATGGTAGCCAACCGTTATTAAACCTCAGAAGAAATTAACGGCACAATGCATATGTTCAAGCAAACAGCATTTTATTACGCTTAATTGATGCTTTAAAAAACTGTCACACTATAACGGTATTGCACAAAAGCTACTGAACTAAACTAATATACTAGTACACATTTAAAGATCAATTTCATACTACAATAACAATAACCAATCAATCAAATGTTTATTATAGGGCCCAGGAACAGCTAGAGGGCCTTCGTACTGGTGCACTTAAAAAGAAATATGCGAGACAAAATGTACAGAGAACACAAATGTGGAAGACAAAGTAATATGAGATAGAGAAACAAATAAGGAAAAAGAAAACAAGGAAGCGTAAACTGCAGTTAATCATACAACACGATTATCTGCATATATACAATACATAGGAAATGAACTCTGAAATACGTCAATGCAGGCACAATTCTTATTATGTTTTTGGAGTCGAGCCATACATACGACAGTCTTTAATGGAACAAGGCCAGGCAGAGAATGTGGAATGTTACCTGGTATACTGTTGCAGCACGAAAAATTGCGTAGTTTTGGGAAAGTATAATCCCATGGACCACCTTATACAGGAACGAAAAGGTATGATTTAATAAGTCTTTAATGAGTGACTACCAACTTTATTAATCGAAGGGGTGAGGTTTAAGGGATTCTAGAGGTGTGAGTTGAGGTACATTTGCGAGTGCTGGACTATGGTCGCCAGAATGGCAAAAGTGGTGCTTGAAGACGGATATCAATTTATTCTGGATGCATTCAGTGAGGTCAGAATTAGATTTGCAGGTTACATCTCAATCTACAGGGACATACTCTAGTAGTGGAAGGCACACAGCAGCATATGATTTCAGAAACAGAACAGGTGAGTGGTCATCTTGCAATATACGACATACAATTCCAAGAGCGTGAAGGGCACGTTGTGCATATTTAATGTGTGAACAGAAGCTTGGTGTTTTGTCGAAGTACACACCAAGATCTTTGATTTCATCGACCCTGGGCAGTGGAGCATCCCGAAGAGCGTATGAAAATTGTACATGGTGTGTTTTGCATGTGTAACTTAATACCATAGTTTTGGAAGCATTTAAGAGTACCATTATTGTTTCTGCACCAGCTTGAGAGTGAGAAAATGTCTTTTTGGAGGTCAATGCAGTCGTGAACACTGTTGACAGTCTTAAATATCCTTAAGCCATCTGCATACAAAGCGATGCTGTCCATCTATTAAAATGTTCTTAGCACTAATAGAAAGCAGGGAATGCAATACCGATTCAAACACTTTTGACTCAATGCTGCAGATAGATATAGGCCGGTAGTTAGTAACTGCACTCGTAGCACCCGATTTGTGCACGGGCAATGTCCATGCTACCTTCCAAGTGCTAGAAAATCAGCTCAACATTCAGCTAATCAACAGTGAACGAGCAAGGGAAACCTCAGCGTGGGAACTTGTCTTCGTCCCGGCCCTCACAAATATGTTTGCTTGGTGAAACGGCTCCAAGCTGAGGCTTCCCTTGCTCACCTGTTACTCAACTGAAGTGTTCATCTCCTTGCAACCTCTTTGCCTTGTTTGAATACATGTACCGAGATTCTTTTTCAACATGAAACCGCAAATTGCATTTTCCAAGGATCTGTGAGCATTAATTGGGCTTGCTTATATGTTGATTTAGTGTCCTTGTTTATTCACACAATATTTCCAGAAGTCCTTCTAAGCACTGCTTTCTTCATAACGTTCCTTGGTTTCCCTACGAGTACTCCGCTTGTGTCAAAGCCTTTGCTGCCGCACCTGAACACTAAATGTGCAGCAGAAGAATAGCAAGAGCAGAAAATGTGATGTAAAATTTAGCATAACGCCCCCCTCCCCCCCCTCCTACACTTCGTGCCTCTCGCCAATGCATTACGAATTGCTGATAATACATTTTGCCTAGCAATTTTTTATGTTCCTTTCTTTAATCTAGATGAAATCGTTGAACGCAGAGAATATAAAACGTGAAGCAGCACTGTATGCAATACAAGTACGAGGGTAGCTGGGCATAAATATCGCTGTCTGAACCTTCGTTCTCCCTGCTTTACGGCACGCCGAACACGATGAGAAAACTTTGCTCGATTTCAGCTTTGGGTTCCATTAAATAGATGGTTATCTATGTTTCTGTATGTTGTAAACTCAGCGTCAGACAACATTAAGTCCACCTGAGCTGTACGAAAATTGTGAGCATGTACTGCCTCATTCATCATTGACAATAAACAATGTAAGCTTACTTGTTTGAAGTGTTTTATTGCCTAGTTGAGGCCTCTCGGTCACCTGGCGACATTATAAAGATATCTGTAGTCATGTTAGAGTACAGTACACACGAATACCGCCCCGAAAGCAGTAACGAAACGCCCCAAAACCAGCTAGCGAGCAGCGCGACGAGCCCCCCGAACCGCTACTGTAGCGGCCATATTGCTCACTACGTAATGATGATGATATTAGTTTTGATTGTGCCAGCGCCATCTCTCGGTCGCATAATTTAGTTCACAACGCCACCGCTACGCTTATTCCCGTTGCACTGTGGAAGGTACAGCTTCCCTTCTTTAAGTTTGTATGGTGTTCTGTCATAGAGTAACATACGGATTACAGGAGTGGCCACTCGAGCCTAAAAGCGGCCGAGCTACGCAGCTTCATGCCACCCGCTAGAGGGCAATACAACACTCCCTGTCTCCAAGGGAACGCACGTACTAGTTATCTACTGTAGTAACTTTTCTAGCGCACTATACGTCTACTTGTCTATGTGGCTGTAGACATAGAGTTTCTCACTATATTACCTAGAGGGAAAACTGGCGCTGCTGCGCTGTAGTGTCCATGGGAATGCCGCAGTAGCGTACCCAGGATCTCTGCCAGGGGGGGGGGGGGTTGACAGTTTGCCAATACCATCTAAATAGCACTAATTTCAATTTCTTCGCGGAAAATTGTCAAAAAATGTGCTTTTTGTGAGTGTGCAGACGATTGCGTGTCTTACATCTTAGTTGCAGTACTCAAATGCGCAAGGAAAGAAAAGGGGTTAAACGAAAAGAGGGTGGTTAAGTCGGCCTCAGGGGGGGGTTACAACCCCCGACCCCCCCCCCCCCCCCCTTCGGTGCGCCACTGGAATGCCGGTATATTGTGACTTCGGATTGGCATCGTTCTTGAAGGACCAGAATGCCTTAAAGACGCGCCTGGCTAACACCGTTTCGTCTGTCACAATGATTAATTTCCTGCTAAAACAGCACGTAAAAAACTACTTTAGCTTTGTTATTACACAAAAACATGTTTTGTTTAATTTTGAGGACTTACTCTTGGATGCACAATTATATGAAATGTAAAAAGTATCAGCTGGCCGCTAAAGCTGGAGGGCAGACGTCAAGATTATCGCTCGCTTTGGAACAACTTGTCATCTGTTCTTACATTTCTTCGCTTGATTCTGCATTGTAGGTGAGTAAACTTTATTGAGAGATGTAATATAGGTGAATGAAAGCCTTTTATGTAGATTTTACTTTAAGAGCGCATTATTTGTGTAGCCATATCCACGTTTTAGACGAAGCCTCGTTCAACACCAGCCAACACAAGCCTCGCAGAAACATATCCCGTCATTCCCATGAGGGCATGGTGCCCTTTAAGAAACTCGCATAGACGGTGGCGCCAGTTTACCCTCTAGGTGTTATAGTGAGAAACTCTATGGCTGTAGACGTTTTCAACAGGATCAGCCGACCGTGAGCGGTGGATGATAAGGCTAGTATATAGAATAAAGCATAACGCATCGCTACAAAATATCGGCCATGGTGTGATCAGGCAAGGCGACGCTACAAAAGATGTGCGATAACGTTCTGTGTGGTCTTTGCTGGGTTCGTCTGCCAGAACGTCTGTCTGCTTGGCTGCTGCTTGGTAAGAAGGCCTTCATTACGTTCTTTTTTCCTTTCATTACTTTGCAAATTGCTTATGTATTTGTCACTTCAGGCGTAAGTTGACATTTGTCGCATTGTGCTCTTCGGCGCAGAGAACTTTTTTGTGCTCTTCACTTCGCGCATGATGTTCGTGGATTGCGTCACATTATGTAAGAAACAGCAATTTGGAATGTTGCGCAGCACGTTTGCGAGAAAATCGTTTCATGGCGCGAGAAAGTGAGTCGGCACACGCCGGTATACGTAGTCTGAATTCAATGCATGTGTGTGCAATTGTGTGAAAGATTGCTGTTATGCTTAGAATCGTTATTCGTGGCGTGCACAGATTGCTTGAAGCCTTTGTTACGAGCGCAATTAGAGAGAACATGCGAATTGAGAAGAATGTTTGTAAGCTGTGGCTGTGACGTATTCTGAATAAACACTCCTGCCTCAGTAGTGCATGCATCGCACCGAAGGTTTCTTTTTTTTTTTTTTAGCTGCGGCATTTGCATGTGAAGCTTTTCACGAAAGGGCTATGTGAAGTGCGTAGGTGAAAATTTGTGCGAAGGCGGGATAGAAGACATAACCTATACTTCTTTTTTTTCAGGTCATGCCGTCCGTAGTCAAGTACTACGGGAATTACTATTGTGTTGCGAGGGTGCAGTAACAACGGCAGGATAGGGAGAGACCGTGGTTGGCTGACAACTGCAGTGAGCAGCCTTCATTCCTTGTTTGCTATGCAGCCCGGAACTAGTACCACTTAATAAGAAAGGTTAGGCTTCAAAGGACGAGCATTGTTTTCCTCTTTAATGCTACTGCTGTCTTCTGCAGTTTTACTGTTCTGTGGGGTTTTTCATAATATCGCCTGTTAATTCTTTTTGTGAAATTTATTCTCAACATACTGGCACCTGTATTGGCATGTCTTGCACTTTGCAGTGCACCGATCTTTTTGTGCTTGTGTTCATCGAATGTAGGAAAAAAAAAGTGTGCATGTGCTTACTGAGAATATGACTTGAAAATAAAATGTTTCGTCTCTTCCAACTTTTGTTATGTTTATTTCAAATGTCTGCATAAACACACAGTGGCGTGTACTTGCTGCTCTGGCGGTACAGCTAACACGAAGCTACTCAATGCATGCAAGCAACGCGTTAAAAAAATCGAAATATAGCCTCCGGGACGAGCACTCGCACGGAAGCGATCTTGGAGGCCGTGTAATTTTTCTAACCACCAGAACATAGCCTTCGAGATGAGTTTTTCTGCAGTCCCAATCTCTGAGTCTAGATTTCACACACCCGCTAGGTGCACTGCGAACCAAAATCGGTTAAAATCCCTATATATTTAAAGTAGCGCCATTCTTAGATCTTGCCGCCACCGCGCTCACCCCAGCGCTTCCCCCTCGCCGCCTCCTGTTGCCCCAGCCTCCTCCGCTCCCCCATTGGCTGGCGCTGAGCCGTGCTCCCTCAAGGGCTGCAGAAGATAGCGCCAACCTTTCCCTTTCTCTCAAGAACCACTTACCACCACCCCCATTGGCCAATCCATGTCACGTGGAAGCAGGCGTTGCGCTTTTGTATATTTGTTTCTTTCCAGCGCGCTCCGACCGCCATTCTCGGGCCTGTGCGACGAAAGTACTGTACGCACAAACGGATCAAACGTGTTAGGGACAAGAATTTCGCTGTGACGGCATGCTGCTGCGCCTTAAGTTGCCGCAACCGATAAGGCGAGGGCAAAAGGCTTTTTTTGTTTACCATCCGGCGAGCGGAAACGCTTGCTGCACACTTGGTATTTGCGCCGTCTCGCATCGTCGCGTTGCTACTTCCAAAACGGCATTATTAAGGCCAGTTACTGACTGACGAAGCAAAATCGCGCCTCAATAACTGCTCCGCAGGGCGCGATCGAAGTTTTCCGCGGATTTCCTATGGTAGCGCGTTAGCTGTCGTCTGCCACGGCAGGCCCGGCGTAGGCGGCGCCACTGTCGATATCGTGCCTCGATCGCGCTGGCCGCGCAGAGCGCGACAGCGGAACCAATTCCTTTCTCTATGGCGGAACGGAGCAGGAGAGAAGTGGTTGGCGCTACTCATAGAGTTTCTAAATAAATAACCATATAGTAATATGAAACTCTATCGCGCTACTTTTTATATATAGGGGTTTTAAAATCGGTCTTATGTCGCCGCCCGGCCGAGCGCACACGTGAGTTGCGCGACTAGCGCGCCCTCTGTTTGAGATCGTTGGCTTTGACTGCCAGGGCGAAGTTGGTCTTTATGATGTTACCTTCTGTGATGTTACTCTATGCAACGCCTCCTATAAAGCGTTGCTCTATGGTTCTGTTATAGTGATCTAGATAGTTCTGTGGCGCGCACGCTTCATTCTCTCTCCTGTGCAGCGCCGCGATGAGCGCTCGGGCCGCTGCTTCGAAACGGGAGCGGCGACGTGGCGATCCCGAACTTCGGGCTCGCGAAGCCGAAAGGAAACGTAAACGGCGGCAAGCAGACCCTGAACTCCGGGCTCGGGAAGCCGAATTGAAACGTCAACGTCGAGCGGTGGATCTCGAGGCGGCGCGGCAACGCGAAGCCGAGTCGAAACGCAAACGTCGAGCGGCGGATCCCGAGGCGGCACGGCAACGCGAAGCCGAATCGAAACGCAAACGTCGAGCGGCGGATCCCGAGGCGGTGCGGCGACGCGAAGCCGCATTGAAACGCAAACGTCGAGCGGCGGATCCCGATACGACGAGGCAACGCGAAGCCGCATTGAAACGCAAACGTCGAGCGGCGGATCCCGAAACGACGAGGCAACGCGAGTCGGCGGCGAAGGCAACGAAACGCTTGAATCAACTGCTGGGGACCGATGGCGCGAACGCGCGGTTCGAGCGAGATTTCCTCGACCGGAGCTTCGGCCACAGCTGCAGTGTGTGTGACCGGCTTCGGTTCGATAACAACCTGACCAAGGTCGGCAGCATCCAGAACGAACAACACCGGAACGCGGTCTTCGGCGTGCTGCGACAAGAGTTCGGACCGGCGAACCACGGTGAATTCATGGTGTGCTCAACTTGCAAGGAGGCGTTAGCGCCGGGCAAGGTAACCATCACCCCGCTGCTTCGCATCCACACATGGTTCCCTTTAGCGGGAGATGGAGTAATTTTTTTTCCTTAATCCATTTGTATGCATTTGTATGCACTGTGGCGCCATCTCGTCGCCGCACAGAGAGAGAGAGAGAGAGAGAGAGACTTTGGTGATATCCGAGACGACTGGTGAACAGTGACTAGAGAGAGGTTAGGAAGAAGCGCTATTTCTCGAGCGGAACTACGAGTTTCTCCTCACGCTTTCACCATACCCTCCTCTGCCGGAGGAGGAGGGTATGAAAACGGCGCTGGCGTGGGCTTCGGACCCACTGCGCACACTAGCCTGCGTCGTCGCCACCAGAGAATGCGAGCCACGCGGTCCCGTGTTGACGCTTAATTTAATTATTCCTGAACAATGAGCGACGCAACCGGAGTAAGGGCTTCGTCAGCCGCTGCTGCTAAGCGAGCTGCCCGAGCAGAGGCTCAGCGACGCCGACGCCAGAATCCAGAGGTGCGCGCCGCCGAAGCAGAAGCTAAGCGCCGTCGCCGAGATGACCCGGGAGTGCGCGCCGCCGAAGCAGAAGCTTACAATCGCCGTCGCCGAGAAGACCCCGCTGTTCGCGCTGCCGAAGCAAAATCTAAGCGCCGTCGCCGAGAGGACCCTGCCGTTCGCGCCGCCGAAGCCGAAGCTAAGCGCCGCCGCCGAGAGGACCCTGCCGTTCGCGCCGCCGAAGCTAAACGCCGCCGCCGAGAGGACCCACCAGTGAGTGCCGCCGAAGCAGATTGAAGCACCTATAACACCTTAAGAGCTGCGCTCAAATTTCTCATTGGGGATCGTCGGGGAATTTTCAAATTTGTTTCTAGTGGCAACTATAGTGACATCTAGTACCCCAGGTTGGCCAAAGTGGCCAGAAACATACAAACTGCAAAGTGGGGCAGAAAGAAAAAAAAAAAAAAAAGAAAACATCGCTTTAAAAGTAGTGATAGGCAGGCAGATAAGAACCAATGAACATAAACATGGCATGATTAATTTGGCCTTTCTCTGTCGTCTGCTAGCCCCCTGGTTAGCTCGGGCAGTAGGGCAACTGCCCTGGAAAGGCATTAATGGTTCAGGTTTCAATCACTAGACCATTATTATTATTATTGTTTTTTTTTTTTTTACTGCAGAGAAGCTTTTTCAAGAAACCTGTACAGGCTTCATTTATAATTCTATGCTCCACTAGACCATTATTATTATTATTATTTTTACTGCTGAGAAGCTTTCTCGAGAAACCTGTGCAGGCTTCATTTATAATTCTATGCTCCCTTTAGTGGATTACAATTTTTCCCTTTGTGACTCTCCACCTGGTGGATTTCCGCAGAGCTGATTGCCATATTTAGTGTCCCTGTGTTTCGTGTTAATTTGGCCTTGCTGCACGAGATGCTTGCCTCCTAGTTGGGTCAAATGGTAGAGTGCCTGCCATGGAAAGGCATTGGTCCCAGGTTTGATTCCCATACCAAGGCTAACTTTTCGTCAATTGTAAAGATCACTTTCTGTGAAACTCCTGCGGGTTTCCTTTGTAATTTTTTCCTAATTTCAAGTGAACGACTCTTCCTTTTCATTGCACTCATATATATATATATATATTCTTTGAAAGTCATTGCACTCATTTCAGCATGTAGCTCAGTTTCCAGAAAAGTTGTTCCAGGAGGCCGCTTTAAGGTGATGACCCTTATGGAGAGGAACGAGTCGTTAGTAGTAGCCGATATCATAGCAGATGTGACTGGCTCTGGCAGCCACGCTGATGCCAGCGCCATACAGTGGAGCAGAGAACAGCTAAGTGGGCAAAGGGCATTAGTGGCAAGGAGGGTGACAGCAGTAGTGCACCCAGGATGTCTGCCAGGGGGGGGTGACAGTTTGCCTTATTTTGCCAATACCATCTAAACAGCACTAATTTCAATTTCTTCACGGAAAATTGTCAAAAAAATTCGCTTTTTGCGCCAGTTTGCGTGTGTGCAGACGATTGCACGTTCTACTTCTTAGTTGCAGTACTCAAAGGAGCAAGTAAGGAAAAGGGGTTTAACAAAAGGGGGGGTTACCTCGGCCTCAGGGGGGGGGGGGTTATGACCCCCCCCCCCTGGGTGACAGTAGTGTCACCCAGTAGGTCACAGTAGTGTCACACACTGTCACCCAGTAGGGCTACTGGGTGACAGTGTGTGTGTTGGTGGCCGACGGAATGCAAAAGCAGGTCTGTGGCTGAGAGAGGAGGCAGCGAGGGATGTCTGGTGAAGCTAGACAGAACAGCTTGGCATGAATCTTGCAGTGACAACTATTTGCTGTAAAATGGAGCCAGTGACCCGAGTTTGTGTGGAGGATGCAAGCTGTCATAGCTCCTGTCCACACAAAATGCCTTGTTGGAACCAATGACTGGACAACATGCTTCATGTGCCCTTGTCATTTAGATTTATAAAAGTGTTTGCGATTAGCAAACCTGCCAGAGTATCCCTCTTAATATGCTTTTTTTGTTTAGGGCAGGCATCCTTGTAATTCGTTAGCTCGATCGCTAACTGAGAATGCTAACATTTGTTGAAGTGACAATAAACATCAGTGGCACTTGAAATTGGTCACATTGATAAGCTTTGTTTACCTGATGTGCAGGATATGGCACCAAAACTCTATAACAGGTTTCTCTTTAACCACATTTCCCATTTCCTCATTCAGGACAGAGAAAAGGAACCTGCCTCTTGCTGCACCCATGAAATATTGGCGAAACCTGTGCAGACTGAGGCCTCGTGGCTGTTCAACAGCAGTGTGGTGGATGTTGCAGTTGAGACATCGAGAAGCGCCGACGTGTGCAAATCAACCCAGACGTCGCTTGTCGTCGTCAAGGTGCACAGGTGGACCGAAACCACAGATCTCATTGAGTCCCAGGAGGGTGACACCGATGCGCAAGAGTCTCCTGGTAAGTGCTCAAATTTGTCCCAAGAGCCGTAAGCCGAATACACTCGAACCTTATTACAGCAAAGCTGAAGCAGGAGCTGAAATTACTTCGTTATAGCCATTACACTGTTACATGCATTATTGCCCTTTACTGCAATATTCTGGGTGTTTCCACAACTTGAGCCAATGATTACAAAAGGGTGGTAAAGTGCTGCTGGGTGAAACCATTGTTTGTCGTCACTCCTCAGAGTATTCTTATATTCAACTTAATTAATTAAAATGAATTAGGAAAAGTATTTAATATGTACTTTAGGTCCAAGTGCATATTGTGACTTCGCATCACTCATTGACTTCCGCTGCGTAAGCTTTTTCAATATTTAATATCTTAACAGCGGTATAGCTGCCTGGAATTAGGATGTGCTTGTTAAAGTTGAGCCCCTGACAAGCAGGCAATGTTGAGGCTAGCCATGTCTGCATGTTTGGCAATTTCTTTTGTGGTTGTTTGAAGCAGACAAAAGAGTATCGCAGATGTTGAAAGTTCTGGAGGTCTAAACAACAAGTACTAATTGCCTCCAAATGGAATGCATGCATCAGTGAAACTTCTATTTCGTTGTTTAATAGCGAGGAAAAGCACGCATGTTGCAGTGACGTAATCGTTTTTGCTCATATTTCCCCAGTGATCATTTAGTTTTTAAAATACATATGTGTTGCTTCATTGCGCATGTGTGATAATATCCTTATTTGACAACTCTGACGGAAATAAAATTTAGTTGCAAGTTTGCACTTGTCCATGTTGATACCCTCTCGTGCTTGTCTGTCTTTTGCGCAGTATCCTTTTCTGAAGCATTATGAACCAAATCGCCAACAAGGTTTATTGAGCTGTTAGCTATAGTTTGACTGAAACATGACCATTCGCCCTGAGAATAATGCGCATTTTGTCTTCTCCTGCCTTCCACAAACTGGCTGCTCGTCAAGACAATGAAATGGCTCTTCCAGCATGTCAAAGCAGTGTTCGGCTAATAAATAGGTTTAGATAAAACGTATTAATAGTCAATAGATTAAAAAACTAATCTACAGTGCCTTTCCACAGCTGAGATAGTCTTTCGGCTGTTTCGAACAACCGCAAACAAGATCTCGAAACAGACACCGCCATTAAGACGCTTCCTGCTTGTTGGTGGCTCAAACTCAATATGCGCTCCTCACTTTTTTTTTATTCCAGGCAGCTACACCCACTGTTAAAATCTTGTATATCAAGAAATTTTGCACTACGGTAGTGAACGAGTGGTGAAAAGGGACGTGGCCGATCGTAAGCAGTAAGCAAATACAAGAGCCCACCGTGCCTTGCCTTCTGCGCAGGACAACTACGAAATGTTCCCGCAGAAAGCATCCCAGGATGACTGTCAGTATTAATGTGATTAGCAGTGAATCAATGTGGCTGTATTGATTCACTGCTGTATTGCCACCGGCGAAACACATCATGTATAAGACGTGTAGTGCAGTTGCGCTTCTCTCTCATGCTTTGCTCTGGACACGCAGCGGCACCACTAGGTGGGGCTGCGAACTCCACTTGTGGCATGTGTCTGAATATATATCCAGGCAGGATTGTCCGAATATGTATGTTGGATTCGATTCCTCCAAGCACCAGAGAAGCTGCACATACAGAGTGGTACCCAAGTAGACGTCAAAGAGGTTCATTGAACATCGAAAGATACCCGGTGGTACATACCAAGGTACCTAAGTAGGCATCAAAGAGGTTCGTTAAAGAGTGGCAGATACCCAATGGCGCAACCCAGTGAGCTAAGTTGGTCCAACGGTTGGTTTCGAACCTAGTTCCCTCGGCATAACAGCCTGATGCTGTAGCTATTGGACAATGGATTACCCAGTGACCTGGTATGAGTGACCTGGGCTTCCGAAAAAAGATAATCGCATTAAAATGGCGGGTAAGTGCTGCGTGCGCCAGAGAACCATTGAGTACTTCCTGTACGATGAAATTTTGTTACGACAACTAGAACAATTTGGTTGTCTCAATGTGCACCGCTTCCCTCGATGTGCACTGTGGTGAGAAAGACCACTGTTGCTCAGTGGCGTACTCGTCATTCAGCAACACTGTACGTTAAGCAACTCGCTCGTGCTCGTAACTGCTCACGAATCGTAATGCATTCACATCCACGCTGGACATTCGCATGGCTGTCTGCCGCGCAGCTGAATGCATCCATGGCCCACATGCTGTATGTTGGAGGTTATCTCAGGCGGGTGCCAGGGGATAAAGGTGGGCCGAGGTGGCTTCATGAACTCTGTCTTCCTGCGTGCCTAGTGCAGGAGGTTGCGAATTCTTGTTTCGAAGATACTGTGAAGCGAGCCTCGGTCCAAATCGTTTGCTTTTGGCCAAACCTGCACGCTCCTGGCTGCGATCATTCCTTGTCACAGCAACGTTGTGACAGCAACTGCTCGTAGTCATTGTGTAATGCCATGCTTGTTTAGTTGGTAAATGAATGTCTACTGCAATTTATAGGGCCAATAAAACCATGAATTTGACCGAGTGTAATCATCTCATAAATTGCTATCGCTGCCAGTACTTTCATGCGAAACTGCGGCTGTATTTTTTTTTTTCCAGAAAAATTCGCTGAAATATGGCTTGCATTATAGAAACGTGTGCAAAACCACACCGCAATATGTGGTGTCCAGATTCCACCATTCATTCAATCTGGATTCCCACCTCCCAATCTCAAAGGTAGTCTCTTACCACTGATATAATCTCGACCGGGTGAGGTGGGTCGTCACCGCAGGAATCAGGAGACAACGATGAAGGCGGGCATCGTAATGATGAAAAATATAAACGATTGTATTCACTTCATTGGTGCATGGTTTTGACTCTATCTGAGTCTCGAGCGGTTCTGATTAACACGGGGGCCAGGACGGCTTTAAATAACCTCTCGTGGTCTTGTGGTAGCCGATGTCTCCTTCGGGGAACTTGTGGAAGTGTCAGTCCTCTGTCGGGTGGTCAAGTTGACGACCTCCTCTCCCTCGGGTCCTCTTTCTTGGTAGCTCGCCTTTTTCGTCTGCTCAGGTCGTAGAGGTGTGACGCTTTCTCGGGGATGAAGGGGATTATCTCGTCACGGGAAAGGCGCTCGGGCTTGTTTCCCACATTTGAGAGGTACAGTTTCCAGGAAGATCATAACCGCCTCTTGGGGATGTAGATAATTGCCCCGACACGGGAACGTGCGCGGGTTTGGTTTCCCCCATTGACCTGTCGGATTCCTTGCCGATCATAACACCACACTGCAAGTGCTAGCATCCCTTGTGAGCACCAGAAGTTTGTCATCATTAGACACCACCTATAGTTGGTGTTCGAATCGCACTTCCAGCGACTTCAGAGTAATGAAAACTGATCTTGGAGGCCGTGCCATTTTTCTACTGTGGGCGCCGGAACTTCGTCATGTCCTTAAGAATCGATTCCAGACTTGCCGCAGCTATAGGAGCAGTTCATAGTGAGGTGGAAGCCTCATACAGCGACAGTGCATTTAAAGCCGCTAACACAAATGTTTTTTAAAATAGCGTGCGTACGCTAAAAGCTATGGGTCATTTAGCATTTTGCAGATGAGCATTTTGAGCTCATTATTCCCCTAAGCCCACTATTAGCATTCTAATGGGGACTTCTTGCCCATGATTGTTTAAAAAATGTGGCCCTTTATTGTAACGATTGTTTTCATTTCCTATTCTTTCTGTCTTGGTCATTAGCTTGCTCAAAGCTTTACCACCACCCATAGCAGGAATCCCATCAATTCCCTCATGACCAGATCAAGAAACTAACGTCTTTCTTCATACAGCTCCACACGTGTGTGGAATGCCAATGCTTACCAACATGGATCAGAGCCCTGGAGTTGCCGCCTTGTACAGCCATCAAGTAGATGTGGTAAGTGCAGCCAGGTGTCTGAATGGTCATTGCACATTTGTACTACTAACAGGATTAGCATTCTTAAAGTACTTGATGAACTTTACAGGGTGTCTACCTGTCTGTGTCTAAAATATTTTCCCGCCAACTTGGGTCACTGGATAGTCGATGGTAGCGTAACGAACTGCTGGGTTGATGGAATTTTTTATTGGAAGTTTTCCTGTTGGAAGGGCTTGTAAATAAAATTAAAAAAAGTGTAATCACCCCAGCTGTCCAGAGGGCCCACAATGCGGCGGTCGCGCATAGCCTGACTGTCCCAACGTGGGAGCGGCCCGCTGCGCGCTGAGTCGCGTACCTCAGGACGTTCATTAAAGTTTTACATCCATCCATCCATCACCCCAGCAGCTGATCGAAACGGGAATTAAGTTTACAGTCATTCCTTATTTACATCAGATGGGTCATGGGTTAAAAAAAGGCAGCAATGAAATATGGTGTTCAAGTTGTTTTTTTCCGCTAAGAACTCGTTAAACAAGATTTGCCCTCGTGTTAATAGACTTACGCAGGCGTCCAAGGTCATTTTCCCTATCGAGCACACAGAGCAGCCCGTGGTGGCATGCGCAGTGGGAGTTGTATATGTCATTCCACTTTCGTGCGGCAAGAAATATTGCCACATGTACTCGTCTGTCTTTCTCGGGTGACCGCATTTCACCGTCTAAAAGTGCAGGACGCGTCTGCATGTATTGGAAATATCTTGAATGTTATCGATGGTTCTATCCACTGTCTGTTGTCACCGAACCTTGTGTAATCTGATTGCATGTATGGGTGACGCGAATTGTGTTGCACTTTCGGGAGGACATGCGGGTGCCAGCGATTACTCTGCAACCTGCAGCTTTCGATGACTCATGTATAAAAGCCGACGCGCTTGACCCGCAGATCAGATTTCGGCAATCACCGACTGTGTTCGCCGCTATCGCTGTGCTTCGAGTGTCACTCGTTCTGTGGGCACAAGTTCGCCCAATAAAAAGTTAGTTTCGTCATTCACAGTTTTGCTACTGTGTTATTGACCGTCACTATCACGTGACAATATTATGGGCAGACGGGACGTTGCCTCAACGTTCGCCTCAACATTCACCAAGCCGCTATCCGAAATTCAACCAGACCAAATCTGGCTGCGCATTGTAGAATTTGCCCATACAAACCTGTGTTTAACAAAACTGAAATACTGTATAAAAATGGAAACCAAATCAACCGCAAGATTGTAGAAGCCTACTTCATGCATGTTAACTCAGGCGCATGTGTCAGCCAGACCTTTATCTCTCTGCATGATGAAGAAACCAAGTTTTTAAATGGCAAGATAGGCTGAGACCCTTTCACCACTTCTACGCGTGACATGATCCCATTCTGTTTATGTATATCTTGACTTGTTAGATAAAATAAACCAGTTGTCAGTCAGCGCTCGTATCGTCTACTTCCTTTGTCCTTTGTTCAGGTAGCGCTGCCCACCCCTAAGAACATATTCACTGTACGACTCTGCTTTTATGACTAAGCAATTATTCTAAGACAGAAGAAGGCAAACTGTGAGAAACGACAAGAAGACCACTTCCCATATGACTGCTGCAGGAGTTACACGAGGTTCATAGCTCAAAGCATTGGATTGAATGAACGTTCATGCAAGCGTGAAGCTTTTAGGGCAATTTTCTACAGCTGCTTGGGCGATGTTTCTATTCGTTTTTTTCTATGAGATTGCGATGTTTCTATTCGTTTTTTTCTATGAGATTCTCCTCTCCCTCTAAGTGTACCATCCTCTATATTTATGGCAGTGTGACGACACATTTATGGATTGCTCCGGTGGCCCTGCTGCTGCTCAAACGCTGTACGACGGATCATGCATTGTGCGCTGGTGCACCAATACAAGCCCAGGAAGATTGTTCCGTGTTCCTAAAGACAACAGGTGAGCAGGCAGTTTTTGTCCTGTATAGTTTGGGCTAATCGTGTGTGGAGCCATACGTAGCTGTATTGCAGTGAGCCAACAGTGAATCTCTCTGATTTGAGAAGAGCAAGATGGTGCTATAATATTGTTTTATCAAAAAGCAGCGAATATAAAGCACTTGAGGCAGATAGCTTTACCTTTGCTTCACTCACCATTACTTGAAAAAATTCGTCAGCCCTTCTCCTACCAGAAAAAGGGGCGGTAAGCAAAGCTTGTCCTGGGTGCACCTTGTGTTTGACGGTTATGTTTCTTGTGAGCAACTTGACCGTGACGAAGGAAAGGTCAGGTGATCTGCTCGGTGTTGGCGAAGTGCCGCAGCTTCAGCAGCTGTGCCGTCGACGATGCGCTCTTCCACGGGCAATCTTCCGTCGGCATTCGGCGAGAGCTGCCTGTTGTTTGGGGGTATGCACAATGTGCGGCCGTCCCTTCGGTTTTCCAAGACTGAACTGAACGGAAACGAAGCTGGGTTCAGCGCGTACAAAACCCTTTTCCGTCCTTTTTGTCCCGGCAGAAGCGAAACGGCTCTGATTGGCTGCGCACGTGGCGTGAGCGCGCGCCTACTGCAGCTGGCACCAGTGCCTAATTACTCACACTCCTGGTGCCGGCGAGCCGCTGCCGGAGCCAGAGATTTAGCGTTACATCGCCCGCACAGGCTAGCATATACAAGCTTTGCTTGAAAACGCATTTATGAGACTCAAGGTAGAAGTGCCACAAATTGCACTGTGCCAAGACGGCAAAACGCGCTCACTCTTGCGCGATCCCTTCACTTTGTCTCATTCGTACCTTTCGTTTTCACTCGCTGTTCCTGCAGGATGGAAGCTTTCCTGAAGTACGCTGAAAGGCCACACCTATTAGGGTTGTCCAAGGAAATAGTACATCATTACCGAATCTGCTCGGCGCACTTCACGGAATCGGACTACATGGACCCAGCAAAAACCAAACTGAAATGGTTGGCCGTGCCATCCATAAAGGCTCCAGAGGAGTCGAAAGGTGAGTGAGACAACAGCAATAAAGCTTTTATAGATAGGCTAGGTGAACCTTAGCTGACAGTGCACATTACTTGATTATTTCATCGGCATTATACATGACGTTCCAAATGCTGGTTTTAACATTAATGAACTCAACTATCATGCAGCAGTGACAGCTGTAGGTATTTAGTCATTCACTGTGTGTTGGCCATGAACACTTCACTTTTGAAGCTTCTTAGAAAGAATAACTGTATTGTAATCTGTGCAGAGATGAATACAACTCTTCTCTAAATAGTTTCAATTTGCATTAAGGCAGTGGAATGAGCCGTGAGCAGCCCGGCCCCATTCACCTCTTCCAGCAGCACTTTTGCATCTTGAAGGCACTAGGCTGCTCTAAACTTGTTCATCCTCTCATGGTTGTAAAAATGCATGAAATGTGCTTAATTTAACTAGTACAAGAAAGCAGTGACCTGTGTGGGACCTTAGCAGCCTACATTTGCAACATAACCTGACAGGGGCCTTATTTAAAGGGACCCTGAAACGAATTTGACATTTGTGTATGATAGTCAGTAGGGCAGATCCTTCTGATCATTAAGAGACAGATTTATGCGCTCTTTGAGAAAGCGTGTAATTTGTTACAAGATTTTAACAATGTGCTTCACTACTGATCGCCGCGGTGCTGCTCCCCTGAGTTTTCAACCCCTCCTTCTCACACTACCTAGCATGTGTGTGTGATGCCACTCGGACGAGCGATTCGATTGGTCACCCACACACTGCCATCGGGAATGATGGAACCATGTCGCTTTGTCACGCTTAATTTTACTAGTATGCATGCGCATCAAAATTTGCATGCCCTATAAAATACACAAATGCAATACTAATTAATATATGTTTCTTCAAACCAATAGTCGGGTGCACATTACTGTTGAGGGCACATTAGAATCGAGCAAATCCGGTGCCTTTCCTTATTTGTTGGTATTTTATTCCTATATGTCAACAGCTGTCTTTCCTAGGCATCGCATTTCCCACTAATAGACAGTTCTAGTTTAACAGTGTAATAGCATGGGTTAAAGGAAGTTTAAAGGAAGCTTTACTCCCACCCATAGCAACAATCCCACCAATTTCCTCATAACTAGATCTAGAAACTAACGTATTTCTTCATACAGCTCTACAAGTGTGTGGAATGCCAAGGCTTACCAACATGGATCAGAGCCCTGGAGTTGCCGCATTGTACAGCCATCAAGTAGACGGGGTAAGTCCTGCCAGGCAGCTTAATGGTCATTGCACATTTGTACTATTAACCTCCCGAGTCCCGAATACGGCTAGGGGACATAATCGCTTGTCAAGCCGATATTTAAGGCGAAAGCCTTAGGCGTCTATGTTGGGGGTGACCTTGCGAAACACACCTTGGCAAAACTGCGCCGTGACGAAAAATGGTCGACACCACAGAGTGTAAAAACACGTCTAAAAATGCTCGGATTGATGTCACATTTCTCTGGGAGGTTCCTGTAAACAAAGTAAATTAGCGGCTTTGAAAAGAACACTTGGTAAATTTCGGTCTCGGTGGGAATTGAGCCCGGGCCTCCGCGGTGTGAGACGAGCACGCTTCCCTGAAGCCACTGCTGCTCCACAGTTGTGGCTTACTAAAGGTGTGCCGAGTGCGTGCCTGATTGCACACATCACGTGGTCACGGAGACGCGCTCGTGCCACTGCTCATGCGTTCTTCGTCGTCGTCTTCCACAGCTGGCAGACACGTTTCACAGACGTGTAACACTTGGTGACTTTTTATTGTCTACTGGTATGTCACGAATGTGAAAGCATTCTTTTTTCTTTGAAAGCGTGGCTAGATGCCGACAGTTGGATCTCCATGTACGTGGAAGAAACAACCATCTCCATGTTTGCTATGGTAAAAAACTACATTTCATTGCCTAAACACAGAGGTGAAGCTGGAACTATGTGTAGTACATGGCCACGTTGCTGCTGCATCCAGAGTTTTCACACAATCTCAAGAAATTTGGCACACTTCACGGTTGCTTTCCACAGTCTGTGACAGTACAGAAGTGTAGGTCAATTGAGTGTCAAGTTTCTCGAAAGCGGACGACAAGAATATGAGTAAACCGCTTCCATACAACAGCTGTAGGTTTTTTTGTCGTTCACTGTGTGGTGACCGTTAACACTTCACTTTTGAAGCTTCTTAGAAAGAATAGCTGTATTGCAATCTGTGCAGACAAGACTATTGTATGAAACTCTATGCACGAGGCTACACTTGGTTCTTTATTGTATGGCTCCTTTCCCTCGACCATCCACATGCACCAGACTTTGTATTCAGGATGAATATTTTGAGTAATTGCATTCGAGTTATTTTTGAAAGACAGTATTGAAAGCTATGTGCAATTTATTGCACAAGGGGTCTTAGGAGGTTAATTATCAAATAAAATCTATTTTTATGCTCCAGTTGTTCTCCAGTTTACATGCTGGATGGTCATTTTGGGCTAAAAGTTACATACGTAGCTTGACGTGACCCAAAAGACGAGACGAGGCAAACAGTGTGCGCACGTGTACAATAATTCACATATATTTCCAGCTCTCACTGGAATTCCTCATGGTCGAAATAGCTACGAACAGAAAGAGTATTTTCGTCACAGCGAGTTAACAGAATTTGAAGAAGTTTTAACACAATGCATTTAAACAACGGCACAACCGCAATACTAGCTATACAAAACAATGCAACACCAGCTATACAACGTAGCATGAGACTGAATTTTAGAAGATTAACATTTGTTCAGGTGGCCCAATGGAAACGCGCCAAGCGTCTCAATGCACTGGCTTGCCTGCGATACATAAACGCCCGATACAGGGCGTTTTATGTCACTTGTCGATGCATGTGTTCGTGGCGTATTGGTTTCCATATTGGGCTTCTCTGCTAGAGGTCCCGTGTTCGAATCCTGCCATGATACAATTTTAATAATGTTTTTTATTGTATGATCATGTGTTGTATAACTATTATATGAAACTCTATGCACGAGGCTACACTTGGTTCTTTATTGTATGGCTCCTCTCCCTCTAAGTGTGCCATCCTCTATATTTACAGCAAGTGACGGCTCATCTGTGGATTGCTCCTCTGGCCCTGCTGCTGTTCAGTTGCCATATTTTGGATCATGCATTGTGCGCTGGTGCACCAATACGAGCCCAGGAAGATTATTCCGTGTTCCTAAAGACAACAGGTGAACGTGCAGTTTTTATCCTGGCTTGTGTTCATGCTAATCGTGTGTGAAGCCATATGTGTCTGTTTTGCAGTGAGCCAACAGTGAATATTAGCATAATAAAGCTGGTTGAGGAAGCCATAAAATTGAGGAAGCCGTAAAATATGGACGCAGCACGAAATCAGTAAGAAGAAAACTAGGCATAGGACAAGGCAAGATGTATGCAATGAAAGATAAGCATGGTAATATCAGCAATTTCGATGACATAGTAAAAGCAGCAGAAGAATTCTATACTGACCTGTACAGTAGCCAAAACAGCCAAGCTTCTTCCATTCGAAATAGTGATGAACCGGATACAGAAGCTCCTTCTATAACTAGCGATGAAGTTAGAAGGGCCTTGAAAGACATGACCAGGGGAAAAGCGCCTGGAGAAGATGGAATAACAGTAGATTTAATCAAAGATGGAGGAGATATCATGCTTGAAAAGCTTGCGGCCCTTTATACGCAATGCCTCACAACTTCAAGTGTACCAGAGAGCTGGAAGAACGCCAACATTATACTTATCCATAAGAAGGGAGACGTTAAAGAATTGAAGAATTACAGACCCATTAGCTTGCTTTCAGTATTGTATAAAATATTCACCAAGATAATTTCCAATAGAATCAGGACAACACTTGACTTCAGTCAACCAAGAGAACAGGCTGGCTTCAGGAAGGGATATTCTACGATGGACCATATCCATGCCATCAATCAGGTAATCGAGAAATCTGTGGAGTACAATCAACCTCTCTATATGGCTTTCATAGATTATGAAAAGGCATTCGATTCAGTAGAGATATCAGCAGTCATAGAGGCATTGCGTAATCAAGGAGTGGAGGAGGCATACGTGAATATCTTGGCAAATATCTACAAGGATTCCACAGCTACCTTGGTTCTCCACAAGAAAAGTAGAAAGATACCTATCAAGAAAGGGGTCAGGCAAGGAGACACAATCTCTCCAATGCTATTCACTGCATGCTTAGAAGAAGTATTCAAGCTCTTAGAATGGGAAGGATTAGGAGTGAGGATCGATGGCGAATATCTCAGCAACCTTCGGTTTGCAGATGACATTGTCCTATTGAGCAACAAGGGAGAGGAATTACAACAAATGATTGAGGACCTTCATCGAGAAAGTGCAAGAATTGGGTTGAAGATGAATATGCAGAAGACAAAGATAATGTTCAATAGCCTGGCAAGGGAACAAGAATTCAGGATCGCCAGTCAGCCTCTAGAATCTGTAAAGGAATATGTTTATCTAGGTCAATTACTCACAGGGGACCCTGATCATGAGAAAGAAATTTACAGAAGAATAAAATTAGGTTGGAGTGCATACGGCAGGCATTGCGAAATCCTGACTGGGAGCTTACCACTGTCGTTGAAAAGAAAAGTGTACAATCATTGCATTCTACCGGTGCTAACATATGGGGCAGAAACTTGGAGGTTAACAAATAAGCTCGAGAACAAGTTAAGGACCGCACAAAGAGCAATGGAACGAAAAATCTTAGGAGTAACTTTAAGAGACAGGAAGAGAGCGGTGTGGATCAGAGAACAAACGGGGCTAGAGGATATTCTAGTTGACATTAAGCGGAAGAAATGGAGCTGGGCAGGCCATGTAATGCGTAGGATGGATAATCGGTGGACCATTAGGGTTACAGAATGGATACCAAGAGAAGGGAAGCGCAGTCGAGGACGGCAGAAAGTCAGGTGGGATGATGAGGTTAGGAAATTCGCAGGCGCAAGTTGGAATACGCTAGCGCAAGACAGGGGTAATTGGAGATCGCAGGGAGAGGCCTTCGTCCTGCAGTGGACATAAATATAGGCTGATGATGATGATGATGATGATGAAAGCTGGTTGAGAAGAGCAAGACGGTGCTATAATATTCTTTTACCAAAAAGCCGCGAATATAAAGCACCTGAGGCAGATAGCTTTACCTTTGCTTCACTCACAATTAATTAAAAATGCATTTATGAGACTCTGGGTAGAGGTGCCACAAATTGCACTGTGCCAAGACGGCAAAACGAACTCACTCTTGCGCGATCCCTTCACTTTGTCTCATTGGTACTTTTCGTTTTCACTCGCTGTTCCTGCAGGATGGAAGCTTTCCTGAAGTACGCTGAAAGGCCACACCTATTAGGGTTGCCCAAGGAAATAGTACATCATTACCGAATGTGCTCGGCGCACTTCACGGAATCGGACTACATGGACCCGGCGAAAACCAAACTTAAATGGTTGGCCGTGCCATCCATAAAGGCTCCAGACGAGTCGAAAGGTAATTGAGACAACAAGAATAAAGCTTTCTATGGATTGGCTAGGTGATCCTTAGCTGACAGTGCACATTACTTGATTATTTTATCCGCATTATACGTGACGTTCCAAATGGTGGTTTTAACATTAATGAGCTCCACTATTTCGTGCGGCAGTGTTGTTCCATTAATCGGAAAGAAAATGTGTGCTCACGGTGACAGCTGTAGGTTTTTTTTGTCGTTCACTGTGTGGTGACCGTTAACACTTCACTTTTCAAGCTTCTTAGAAGGAATAGCTGTATTGCAATCTGTGCAGACAAGAGCACGAGCAACCGCATTTAACTCTCCCAGGAGCACTTTTGCATTATGAAGGCACTATGCTGCAGTAAACTTGTTCATCCTCCCATTGTAAAAATGCATGAAATGTTCTATTGTAACTAGTAAAAGAGAGCAATGACCTATGTGGGACCTCAGCAGTCGACATCTACAACATAACCCGACACGGGCCCTAGATTAAAGGGACCGTGAAACGACTTTGACGATTGTGTACAATAGTCAATAGGGTAGGTCCTTGTGATCATTAAGAGTCAGATTTAAGTGCTCTGTGTGAAAGCCTGTAATTTATTACAAGATTTTTAAAATGTGCATCACTACTGATTGCAGCGGCACCGCTCCTCTGAGTTTTCAGCCGGTCCTTCCCACGCTACGTAGCATGGGCGACTGATGTCACTCGAGCAAGCGATTCGATTAGCTACCCACACAGCGCCATCGGGAATGCAAGAAACGTGTCACTTTGTCAAGCTTAATTTTCATGGTATACCTATGCATAAAAATTTGCATGCCCTATAATATAAGTAGACAAATGCAGTACTAAATATATGTGCTTCTTCAAGCCGATGATGCACTTCTGCCTGAGAATGCAGATCGTCTGCTACAGCGGTGACGATGGCAGCCAATGGGATACGGAGGGGTTCTCAATGAAAATAGATGCAGGGATGCTTTTTTCGGCGGCAGTAGAATGAATGGTATCAGCGCTGTATACGCTCACCTTGCACAGCAAGTGTGTGCAGAGAGTAAACTGCATCCACTGCATGATGTAGAAGACGTGAGCGCTGCACGTCAGTGTCAACACCAACCTCCTTGGCCAACACAGCGCTCATCCGCAGTTTTGAGATGAAAGGCACTTTTAGCGGCAACTGCTTATTCCACATTCGTCAGAGAGCCAAGTTTTGTGTATAATTTGCCTGGCGTGGTAGCAGAAAAACGTCCTAGCAAACCGAGATGCGGAAAAATAGTTGCGAAGGCAATTGAACGTGCTTTACAATGTGGCAAAACGACTGCGAGAAAGCCGCCGTCTTGATTTAGACTTTAGTGCAGTGGTACCACCTCTGCCTCCCATTCTAAATGTGTGGGTTCCATTCGCTATGTTTTTAATTCTAGAGCAAAGGAAACAATGTAAATAGCCCATTTCACCACATTCACAAGTTAGCGGCAGCTCTAGCCTAACTGTGGCAGCAATTGTTTTTACCGCTGACAGCTACGAAGAAAACTAACGAGCATGATACAGTAGACTTCGGTTAATTAGATTTTTCTGTTAATTCGATCCCAAGCGAAGGTCCCAGCTGGTGCCCATGCATTTTTGTGTGCCCAAACTTTCATTATTTCAATCCTAAAATTGGCCTTCGCCAGATAATTCGAACTTGAAGAGTCGGCATGCATGTGCCTGACCCCTATGGTTACAATAGTGATCCCTTTAGTGCAGTGTCTGTCTCGGCGGAGCTTAGGGGATAGTGAATGCGTCGAACACAGGTCAATATCCCGTCGTAAACGCCTATTTTTAGCCTGCCCTAGGAAGATTTTCAAGCAGTAACCATACCTCGTAATGTCTGATTACGGTATCTATGAACTTCTACAGCACACTTTTTTTTCTGCTTTTTTTTTCAAGAAAATTGGGCCGAAGATTGCCTGCGCTGTGCACTCGGATGTGAAACCAATATCGCCTTCGTGATTTCGTATTCTTTACCACAATGCACAAATGTACTGCGGTGAAGCTGATGTCACGAAACTGGCTGCCATTGTGCAACACATATTTTTCTTTAAAAATCGGAAGCACATTAGATCTCTACTTTGTTCAGGAGCTTTAATGTAATTTCTACGTCAGTCTTCTACTTTAGACACATAGAAAGTGAGAGCGCGTTTGATTTGGGAGTGCGTTTCTGGCAAATATACTGCCAAATGAATCGGCGGCATGTTGTGACATTTTTTATGAGTCTTGTTTAATATGACCTGCCAGATAATTCAATCAGTTTTGTTGGTCCCATCAGGGTTGAATTAATGGGAAGTCGACTGCACAGAGACAATCGTAAACGTACGTGTATATTTACAGGTTATCAAGTGATTATCAAGCCGAAATACAGTCAAACCTCGATACAACGAACCTCGATTTAACGAAATTCGGGATGTAACGAAGTTTTTTACTGCAAGTACAACTTCGCTATGTCGAGGTTTGACTGTAGCACCGTAAACAGCTACTTTGTAGTTTGTTAATTGGATATACAATTGCAGCAATGTGGCAAACACCCGACGGGCTACGTCTCGCTCTCTCTCTCTTTTTTTTTTTGCTTCATGTAGTGCAAGCTAGTGAACATTGTGCATCATGCTGCAACTTGTCCATCCGCCGCACAATGTTCGTCCTAAAGGTTCACTCCTTGTCGCCGAGGTTTAATGAGAAAAACTGCATAGGAAAGAGACGTGGGAACCCTTGTTTCCAAACAATCGGAAGTAGACAACATTTGTGTCACTTTCCAAACAATCGGAAGTAGACAACATTTGTGTCACCACATGAAGGAGGTGGGACATAGCGACGGCCACTTGTACCTGTTTTATATCCTGCTAACACAAAATTCTTGTGAGAAGCCATTCCTTGAGAGATACCCTTTGTCTAGGCGTACGATAAAAACTGTTTCCGGGACCCTTTAATTCAGAGCCATTCACTTGTCTAAGTGCTGAACGAAAAGAAGGGGGCTAACCAAGGAGCCCAATTTTTGTTAGTTGTGACCATATGAAGCCAACGAAAGCATAGGCGAAATCACTTGTTGTTTTAGTTGTAATGTAGTAATGATTAGGTAAAGGGAGATGAAAAAGGACGAAAAAGCAACTTGCCGTTGATAGGAACCTACCTAACGCTCTACCATTGACGTACAGCAACAGCTGCTTCCACGTCCACATTCTTGGGTATTTATGTATGTATACAAGATTTGAAGATTTTTGGCCCTGGGAGTCTTATACCCGTGTCACACGGGCGTTTCGAAGGCCTTCCAACCGATAGTCAGTTGACTCAAAGGTCAAGTTCGAACTGCTACACGAGCGGTTTCGAAGGCCGTCGAGTCAATAGTCTATCGAGTCAACGGAGCACTCCACAACTCTATCGAAATCTCGATGGCCTTTGAGCTACGGAAGCGGAAACAGCGCGAACATGCCCTCTCGTTCACAGTGTGATCGTACTCATGGTTAGAAAGAACAAATAGAACCAAAATGCTCTAAAAACACAATATATTAGTGTTATTAATTATTCAATAAAGTATTTTTACCACTTGACATGTGTAAACTGTACATACTCTCGACAACAGCGACGTGCTTGTGTTCATTCCTTTCTCCATGTTGTCTAGTACACTCTCCCTCTACTCAATGTGCTGCCGGCTGCCGTCCTATCACCGCCATTTCGCCGTATAAACAAACATAAAAGAAATTATAGTGCTTTTAAGTGGTTTTAATGTTGTTTAACTTTTGGTGACATGAAAACGAAAATAAAGATCCGCAGCGCCACACAATTTTGCGAGAAACGCCTGAACCACTCAACGGCCTTTCAAATGTGCCGTGTAGCAGCGCGACAACTCCTTTGAGTCGATAGAGTTGTGTCGTTTCGAAGGCCGTTGACTGGAAGGCCTTCCAAATTTGCCCGTGTGACACAGGTATTAGGGAGTGCCACTCATGGCCATGGCGGTGAATGAAACACTAAACATAGTGTAGGTGCAATTAATGCTGGTGACCTGTGCTCTTATTCTGGTTACTTAGAAGCATATTATGCGCTTGTTATTGTCACTTGTCCTTGTTTGCGGCTGCTTAGTGGAACATTCGTTAGTGTGAAACGTGAATTCAATAACTTGCTTCTGTGTAATGTTTTTTCCAGGTGACACTGCCAGCCCTGGGCACCTGCGGGAGCCGTCGCCTCAGCCAGGGCCATCTGGGCTATGAAGAGGTGGTGACTGCTTTGCTGCAGCACATTACATAGCATGAGTGTAGTTTCAGGACCTGTCTTCTATGTGAAGTCTTTTCATCACGAGTTCAAATTTCTTTTGTACAGTTCCCATCAAGTCCACCTGCTGCTTTAGCGAGGCCACTTCCTAGTCGAAACAGGCGGAGCTCCCTTGCCCAAGGATCTCCAGGGAGATGCATTCAGAGAATGTGGCATTCAACTACATGCCTACTCAGTTCAATCAACAGCGACAACAAGCAGTTCAGTCAGCAACCGTGACCAGAGGTAGGTACGATGCGTGTTTTCATGCAGAATTCCTTGCATTCTTCGTCATTGCAAATTGCACGCCAATGGAGAGGCAGTTCTGCTACGCTTCAGGACGTGACGAGGCAGGGTGTTGAACCAGTATGTTTTTGTACAGTTTTTTTTTAAATTTCCTGTTGGAAGAGTTGAATTTTGTGGCAGTTTAGGGAGCTCAAGATTTGCAGTGCTTAACAATTCATACTGTACATGACCATGCAAGTCGGCTATTTTTTCTAATAGGAATCACGCACAGCAGAAAGAAATGAAAACTGCTTGAAGATGCATTAAAGAAAACACGGGAATATGTAGCACTGCAGAATACAGTACGGGAGATGAGAATTGCAATCTTTGTGTACAGCTGATTCACATGATGCATTGCATTGCTTACGATTGCAACAGTTGCTCTTTTTCTTGGGGAAATGGGGGCATGGGCAAAGGAACTGTCACGTGATCACAGACTGTTGTAAGTTAGACATTATTAACTGCACTGTACATTTGGTTTCAAAATAATTTATAGGCTTCGTGCTTTTTTCCATACGATGTAAAGAAAGTTCACTTTAACAAGTGGCACTGCCTTCGCAGAAGCAAGCGTAATGGCAGAATGGCACTTTTTATTGTGCTGGACCACAAGCAAGTATGTTTGTGCACATTCGAGTATGTTCACATGAATGATTAGATGCGCACTACTGTGTACTATTTAAATGACCTTCTAAAAGTTGTAGTTCATCTTGCTTTTTGAAGCAGCGTTGCCTACAACATAGCCCTCATGGTTGATATCTCACCTAATTGTAAATAGTCTTGTAAGCATAGCTAAACAGAAAAGCAGGCAAATTTTATTGTGTAGCTATTAATTGCTTGATACAGTCCAATTTCATAGCAAAGTCGCACCCAACATGAACATACGTTTGTCTTATCCAATATTCATTATAAGCAGACAGTGTTAGCTGCCGATATAAGGGAGAAAATGTTTAGATTTGCTTCATTATAGTATCCGATAATTTGTTATATTCGTGTTCGTTATATTGAGGTTTAACCGTATTATACAATTTCTTTTTCTGTTAGCATGCACATATACAAGTTGCTAATCACTAGAGCCTGCGCCAAGATCTGAAAGTGTTTTCACTGCTACAAAATTCATTTTGCTTGCAAACATAAAAGGGGACCTGAACATTTGGATAGGTAGGCTAGTTGGTATTGTATTACATTACAGTCAAACCTCGATATAACGAAGTTGTACTTGCATAGAAAAACCTTGTTATATTGAGGTTTCGTTAATTCAATTGAACTAAGAGGGGGAAATAAAAATAGCTTGTTACCTCGTGAATTTCGTTAAATCGAGATTCGTTATATATCGAGATTTGACTGTATTGTGATGAAAAGAGTGCTGCAAAAAACGAAGAAAGGGACACACAACACAAGCACTTACTCACGACTGATTTTTACTGCACGCGTGTGATTTTTACTGCGCATGCATGCAGTGAAAATCGGTTTTGAGTGAGCGCTTTTGCTGCGTGTCCTCTTCTTCGTCTTTTACAGCACTCAGAATTTCATTACTCTAAACATTTTACACAGCAAGCAAAATGGACCATAACCATACTTGGTGCTGCTATTTAACTTCCTGAAATGACCGCATGTCACTTTTTGAAAATTCTCAAATGTGTCAAGTTGTCTGCTGAAAATAGAACTATGCTCGAGGTTCAGCAATAGTGATATTATTACTAGTAATGCGCAAGGTCTATAGCAGGGAAGCTTGGGCTAGTCAGTGAACGTCCATATTTGACAAAACTGCGCCAACACAGACGAGGACAAAGAAAGGCAGCGCTCGTATGTGTACCTACCTGTCTTCAGCCTTATCACTTTTAGTGCTGTATTGTCAAGTATGGGAGAGGTTAGTTGTTCCAATTTGTCACCAATGTTGCTTAGCGTCAAACATGGCCCTGTGTGGCATCTCACTAATACTTAAAGAGTTTATATGTTTTTGCACTTTGCACTAATTTTTTCACTGTTAGTACTAGCATTTATGTTCACTGGCAATATTCATTGGCAGCACAGGGTACTAACATGTCTACTGTATTTTAGGGATGATTCTAGTCCCTGCGAGTTTGACGGGAGCCAACCTTCAAGTGGTTCCACAGTGTCTTACAGCTGATGATTCCGTCTGCCAGAGGCAACTGCCCAGCGCAAGTAGGAACCAGTGCCGTTCTTTGTGAAGAGGCAAGCTCTCCCGTTGCCACAGCGAAGTGAACGTGTGTCGCATACTCCTCCACTTTGTGCTTGCGAGAATTTCAGGGGATACGATCCCTCACCGCCCATGTGGAGAAGTGCCCGTGCTCTCAGCCATATCAGTGTCACTTGTGCTCTAGCCATTGCTCAGGCTGGAGCATGGCGCAGACCCATCTCGGGGAATTGGGAACGAAGTGCCGTTTTTGTGAGCACACAATCGGCACAAGGATCTGGGAGACGATGCGACACATAAAGCGGCACATGGCTTTCAAGCAGTTGATGTGCAGCGTCTTCCAATTATCCTTCACTAACAGGTACGATCTTGTTGCGCACGTTTGCCGGTGCCACCTGGTGCAAAATTCATACAAGTGCGGCTGGTGTACAAAGTCGTACTTAATGAGAAAAGTCTGCAAGTTCATGTTCGCCGACTCACTGGTGAGCTGCTTGGCTAGCTTTGAGGAGAAGTCAACATTCCAGCGGCATGTGTGGTATCGTGATTGTCGAGAAACAGCAGTGTTGTACGAGTGTGCTTTGTGCTCACAAGTTTGTGAATGAGTGGAGCCAATCTAACTGGGTCTTTGCTAACTTCACATTCAAGCTTTTCATTTCACATGCATTTGTACGCCGCTGGTATGGTACAGCAACTGCACATTGTTGGCACTGTGCAGTGAGATGTGCATGCATTGTAACTGCAGTAATTTTCTAATGATAACTTGTGGGGGAGTCGCGGAACTGAGGACCCAGGCAGCTGGCCTCATCCGGCACTGTACTGTTGTTGTTCCTCTTCCATGCCACACAATGTCACTGGGGCTGTCCGCTCTTGCGCGCACGTGACATCATCTCCCCACACTCTGTAGTTGCTTAAGACCTGCTTTATCTCTAAAATCTTGACACGGTGCAGGTTTTGCACGAATGAGGCATATGGCTTTCTGCTGACACTGTGTGCTGTGCCACGACTCCTCTGGTTGTAAAATCACTGACAACTTCATTTGGAAACATGTTATTAATATTGCGTACCAATATTGTTACAGAGATTCATTTATTTTGATACATGCGTTGGTGCAAGTGCCCTTGTGCGACGTTCCTGTTTGGCTTGATTGTTTAGTTTACTTTTTCAAGGCCAACTACTGTTCTGTTACACATTCCTCTATTTCAATTAAGATCAGTTTGCTTTGTATCGTCATACATGTTGTCTTCCTACTGCTACCAAATTCTAAGTCCTGTCCTCCACAGTGTCCTTGTGCCATTTCCTGCGATAATAATTATCAAATGCGTGCTGCAGAGCCAACATCATTCATCAGGAGTGACATTATTTGCATAGCACAAACCCTAACTACAGAACCCTAAGTCTCTGTAGTATCGTTTCATTCTTCACAGCCCATTCTGCACAAGCTGATAAGAGTAGTGCTATTTAGAAGTCTCACTTTGTGTGTTTCTCACTGCACTTGTTTAGGATCTGCGACACTTTTTATGAAGAAACTACTTCACATTTACAAATTCATTTTGTAGTCTTCAGGTTATGTCAAGTCACATATTTGTGTACTTCTGTGCTTCTAGTAGCCAATGCACTATGTTTCGGTTGCAAGCACAGGCTGTGCACTGTGGCCACTAGTCACAGGAATGTGTCGCTTCACTTGTTTGATGGTAAATAGAATCAGCCCTGTGATGCCTTCTATGTTGTAATTGTGATATTTTGCTACATGAGATATGTAACTTAATGCTACATTGAATTACACGATGCACACCTACACTTTTTTTTCATATGATACACAATTTTATTGATCGGAAGTGCAAGTAGTGAGAAAGACTTTTGTAGTGTCTCCTGATATGTACAAAATGGAGTGTATACGACCGGTTCACGTTTGTCTCTTGAAAAGCTGTTCTGAAACTGGAAAAATAAAAGATATGACAACAGCGGCTATAAAGGTGCTGTTGCGTTACATGAAATGTCCCAGGTTGGATGAGAAATTGTGACTAGATGACATAGTGCACTGTGCGATGTTTTGTCTCTATTCATGACAGTGACAGTGTATGCGACATTGAGATAGTGTGTGCCCACAGTGATAGTCTTATGTCATTTGTTCTTCTCTTCGTTCTTTTTTTGTCTTATCTTCCATGCCACATTTCCCCTTCCTTAGTACAGGGTAGTCAGCAGGAGATTGTGTGGTTAACCTCCCTGGCCTTTCTTTTTTTTGTCTTTCTTTGCACATCACTTTCTGACGTGATACTACTTCGTGACCAAAACAAGGTGCCAATACGGCGTTGTGGAGTCGGCAGTTGTCACTTTAAGGGTGCAATCTGGAATAGGCACCATTCCCTTAAACATGCAAAATTTGGTAGTGTATTTATTGCTGTGCAGGATGAAACAAATTTGTGCCATCTTTTTTCTCTTCATCTTGTTTTCTTCTTATATCCTTTTTTCTTTTTCCCTGGAGCACTCCTGCTGTTGCACGACTAGGCACATGGTCAGAAATTGTCTTACTGAATCGCAGACTTGTTTCTTTATGCAGAGTGTGAAGGTAATGCTCCCAAGATAGCGGCAAGCCACTTAGTGCTGAGGAAGCTGGTGATCACGACTAGAATGTGCAGCATGACTATATACGAAGAAAGAAGACGATACTATCTTCGTTTAGTCTCGCTGTGCGTTTTAGTCGTGAATCTGAACCAACTAGCCCACCAACATGCTTTAGTGGTGATTTAACCACAGAGAAACGAGTGTGGCTTTTATCTGGCAATAGACCTTTTGCACAATGTTGACAAACCTGTGCACACATTGGGTTCCCGCCACCATCGTGAAGGGGAGACATGCGGGTAAGCGTAGGACGTGCATAGGAAGTTTGTGGGCCACATGGGCTATTACTACCCATCATTGATTAGAAATTTTTCTCTTAAGCACTTCACCTTTGTAGTAAATGATGCTCTTGGCGCAGGCATTCACTGTAAGTATCGGGAAAATGCTGACCTCAAGACTTCGTTCTAAAAAAAAGAACATGCCGCAATGTGCAAGCTGCTATCCCCAAGCTGTGTTAAAAAAATATGCGGCAGCAGGACCTGACCAAGGTGCATCTACTTGGAGATGGGTGTATTTAACATACAGGGCGATCATTTTTTTGTGTTTTAAGGATTTCCTGAAAATCGCCTTTGGCAGATAGCACAATTCTCTACCTCGAGCCGAATTAATTGAAGAGGCAGACATTAGCAGCACAAGAAATCGAAACATTCAACTGACCAAAAAAAATTTGCCGTAAAGTGATTAATTAAGAAACCAATTGGTACACATTCCAATTCATGAATTGTAGCCTGCGAGTGTGCAAGACATGTCCGCTTGAAATGAATCTCCAGAGTGACGCCAGTTTTGAGATATTTCCCAAAGTGTCGGACGAAATACATGGGCGTTCTAGTTACTTTTGTGCTTCAATGCATGAGAGAGTTTTTTGTTATAAGTTTGTAGAAAAATGGTGCATATCTCCGAACTGGTGACATTCTGGAAATTCAAGAAGTGGTGCGCCAAACTTTCTTCACCCCAGTCAGCACCGAATAAATTCATAATGATAAATATAATAGTTGCGACATTTTCTACATAAAAGCCAAAATATGCCTCAACTCCGCTGTCACTGAGTTTAACGCTGAAACTTTAATTGTCCTTCTGTCAATGTTATTTAGTATATCTACATGGGAAGCGACTTTACAACTGCTAGTAGGTACAGCGGGGGCATAGGATGGATAATCGGTGGACCATTAGAGTTACAGAATGGATACTAAGAGAAGCCTTGTCATGGACGGCAGAGAACTAGGTGGTTATGCGTCGGCAAAGTCACCTGATTTCGAGTCGGTGAGTGTGCACCACAGGCTACCCTGTACCTAGACAGGTCTGTAATAAATGGAGATTTACTGTATAGGAAAAAAAAATGTACACATTCCAAGCCAACACAACTTTATTTCATTGCAATCCCACATGGCTTCAAGTTTATTAACGCTGCATAAATAGAAATATACATGGCAGTATAAATCCACAGTATGAAAACGACTACAGTGTTCAAAAGTTGTTTCTAAATTACTTTATGCATTCCTTGCAAAAGGAGTAAACGTAACAAAGGCAGTGCGCTCTTGCCAGTGCAGAATATAACATTAAAGATATGCACACTCGAAAGACATCCTTGAGCATCGAGCACTTCAGAAAGATGTCCACAAATGAATCCTAGTGCATAAATATAATGGTAAGTACAAAAAAAAAAAAACATTCGCGACTTTTCGAGGTACTCGGTCTTGCAAGACTTGTGAACCTATATATACACATGATATATACACAAAATGAGCATGTCCAGTTTTTATCACAAGAAATGAAGCTGCTAGAAGCACGAGTATTACTGAGCTTGACTATGAAATGTCGCACTCGCTCAAGGAAAATCTGGAGCATAAGGACAAATGTTTGCCTACCTTTCCACCGGTTTCAAGCCGTGCACATACAAAAAAAGAAGCCAATTTTGAGTCGGCTAACTTAACTTGCAGGCTCTCCGACATCTTCACCATGACTGATCAGCCTTGATGTGATGCAATAGCCGAGGGCCAGGTGGCAGCAGCGTTGTCACATGAACAGGCCATCGGTTTGGTGCATCTTAGCAAGGTGATATTTCATTGCCTTGCTCGAGTCAACAGTGATGCAGAACTGAAGCACGAGCACAATAAACCAGGTAGCCATGTTCTCCTCTGAGAACCCCTCTAGGGCATTATGTTTCTGAAGGTCAGCTCGTTGCAATGGCTTGCACATGTCAGATAAGTGGCTTCAGAGAAACTGATTCTTGAGGACCGGCCTTGGTTTCCTCCACATAATTGTCGCTGGCACAATTATGTCTTGTTACACTTTGTCATAAGCTCTCCTTAAACTTCTGCAGACTAGACAGTTCTGAAAAAAGAACAAAAAAATTGCAAGCATTACCTTACGAAGGAATTTTCTCAAAAAGTTATTTGCTCTCTTAAACTCAACACTGTAATATGTGCCTATATAGAAAGCAGAAAACAAAGTGAGGGACAATCGTATATTCATAAGAAACAAATACTTTGGTTGGTGAATGCGATACAGCAGGAAATATGACAAAATCCAGAAGAAAAACTCTTATTATATGCGCGATTTTACAGCATTTGGTGCAGTGTTAAGAAAAAGAAACGGACATGTAAAGCACACCTTAAGCTTATCAAATTTTCGAATAGATAAAAAATGAACACCTGCCTCCAAAGCTGGCAGCATTGGGGAAAAAAATGGGAGCCTTTGGTATTGATACCCAGTAATAATTTCAATATGGTGAAAGTTTGATTTATTGAAATTTATTTATGAGAAGAAAACAGTTCCAAACTGAGGAGTGTACATTAGAGTTGTGCCAGTGACTGTATGTGTCGCTGTAACAACTAGCAAGTTTAAGAAAGCATGCAAGTTAAAAGCAACCACAGTTCAACCTTAACCCCTTCTGTGCCTTCCCACCGTTTCTGGCAAACATAGCCAATGCTGAGCTCAGCTTGTCAGTAGTACATTGCATTTTTCTAGCAGTCCAACAGATGAACCTAGTTTTGTCTCGGTGCTTAGTCATGGATATGGTAGATGGCGGCACCCAATTCACGGGAAAGGGCTAGCTGAAGCGAATTAATTCTTTTTGAGGAGGTAAAACATGTTGGCAAATGGGGTCTTTTAAAATAATTTGGCCATGTTTTGGTCAGCATTCAGGACAATAGCAAGGCACAGAAGGGGTTAATATATAACACATGGATATAACGAATCAACGGATATAGTGAAGTAACAATTATTTTTTTTGGATTGGTATAGGAATGCAACAAATACATATAAAGAATATCAAACATAATGAAGTCATTTTGTGCCAGGGGGGGGGGGGTACTATTTTGTAAGTGTCCACCTAGTGGACTGTCCATTTCGTCTGCTGCTGAAGTGCTGATAGGCTGGGCTGGGTTTGCACGAGAAGGTGACGGGCAACTCCAGCCTGTTTCTTTCTCACTCGTACAGCTCCAGCCAATCAACGATGGCCCGAATGGTCAGTCTCCTAGGTGGACACTTACAAAGGACCCCCACGAGCCACAAATAGCAGTCGGCATGTGCCATGAAGGAATTCAGGAAACTTACACTAGCATGGAAAAATGTGGTTAGCTTTCGACCGCTTGGCTTGGATGCAAAGGCACAGAGCACAAAAGACACTTCAACAGGACATAACATACGCCACATATATATCGCAACATACAAATTCAGCAGTTCTGCGGGTACGAGCCACACAATGATCGCCTGAATATGCAAGAAATAAACGGCAGAGGCCTCGCTCATTCTTGCTTTCTCTAATGCCAGTGTGCAATTGCTACCATGCTCACTATCAGTTCTTTAGCAAAGTGCAACAGGAATGGGACACCAGATAAAAAGCTTTCGATAAAAAATTTTCTCGGCATTTCTCGCATAAATGCTACAGAATTGAGCACTGAACGACACGGTCTCTGCAGCATAAAAATAAAAAAGGTACCTTCAAGGTCAATTTCAGAAGAAAAACATACTCTGTGAGAGCATCAAATTGGATGGGTCAAAGATATTGTGAAATTAATAGATGCAAGGAGAAAGGCTTCTGGAGGAGGGGTCAAGAATAAGGCATCAGGAAAGCATTAATTTTTACAAACACAGTTTATCCAAACAGGTATTTATGGCGATAACAATCAACAGAATCGCAATTCTTAACCGAAAAGAAGCGGCCATTGTTCCACTGTATTGTTTCTACCTGCTCCACTATGGGGATGAGCCAATGAGCAGTTGAGCATCTAGGATAAATTTGAACTCTCACCTAGAGACTTAGAGGCACTGCGCTGAAAGTCTCCAAGATCCATGGCTTTTGTCTATCAGTGCACCTTCACATTGGCAGGCAATATCCAATTAGGTTGACGTGCACACATCTTTACAACCGATTTCCGACGTTCCAACTGCAACATCCACACTGGCCTTGGTCAGCCATGAGGCCTCTGTCTGCGCAGCTTTTGCCAATGCGATGAGCACAGTGGTGTGCGTGCTGCAATGGACATGTTGCTTCCTTCTGTCCTGTAAGAGATGAGCAAGAAGTTCGGAGAAGGCTGCAAGTAAGGTACCCGCCAGAGCTGTCAAATTAGATGGGCATACACACGAAAGGTGCCTATCCACTCAACTATCATCGTCGTGCATTTTTACATCCACTGCAGTATGAAAGTTTCCCAAAGCATACTCTATCTCCAATCACCCATGTCTCGTGTCAATCGACTCCCTCCAATGCTTCCCAAATTTCTAATCTCAACATGTGACCTAACTCACTGCATTAAACTGTTTTCCTTCCACTGACATTCGACTGCTATTAGGCAACCAGTTACTTCCTCTTAATGACCTGCTTGACTCCACTTCCTCTTATGAAAGCCCAAATGAGTGAAATTAGGCAGCACTGATACTGAGAAGCACATTAGGCCCCATGCCTTGTCCTTCTAGGCAATGGCAGGCTTCAAACTTCTTGTCCGCCTATCTTCGAGATGATGGCTTGCTTAACAAGCTTCGCATCGCCTTCATTTTGAATGTAGCACATCCACACATTTTACATGTAAATACCAGGTCATCTTTTTCATGCCTATATTTTTCTTTCGCCCTCTCTCTCCCTTTTAGGGCCTTTCAATCCTTCATTCCCTCTCCTATGCAGAGAAGCGTATGTAGGCGACATGTGCACATATGCTGGAAGAAGTCTCTGCATTTCGTTAAAGAGCTCTCTCTCCGTCTTTCTTCTTCTTAGTCTTAATCTCGACTAGAATTTCAGCTGCACCCGATCCACACATACTACTATGTCCCCGTCTCCCAATGTTAAACCAACAATTTTCGCTTCTATCACTCCTTCTAGACTCCTCTGTTTATTCTCCAATGCAGTTAATAACCATTTACGAGTGTTATCCACACCTCGGCAGCTCTATTCAAAGAAGTTCAGCCAGCATTTCCCTTGTGTCCCAAAAATCCGCTGGTGACTCGACATGTGTGCACAGAAACACATTGCCGACTAAGCTGCAGGAAGCACTTACCCCATCTGCTTTACTGTTGCCCAATGTGGACACTCCAGAACTACTATCCACGTGGAGAAGCCTTGGCTGTGCACATGTACCCAACTCTGTAAGAGGATTAATTAATTAAATTCTAGGGCCAAAACCACAATCGGATTACGAGGCACACAATAGTGGGGGATTCCGCTTTAATTTTTACCACCTGAGGTTCCCTAATGCATACCCAATGCACAGTACACGAATGTTTTTGTCTTCTGTCCCCACTAGACCTAACCTAACCACCTAACAGACATTAAGTCAGTGATGCACAGTGTTGTACAGAATGGCGTTCCTGGAACTAGTTCCTTTTGGGAGGAACGGAGGAACGCCACTGTTCCATTAAGGATTGGTGGAACTGTAACGGTAACTCGTTACGTTTACGAATGAACGGCAGAGGGAACGGCATTCCTTCTGTAAACATTCCACAGCATTGAACAGACGCACGCATGTACGCAGCACATCACGCAGGGTGGATGGGCGACCACGTGAGGCACAAAAGAACTACCTTTTGCCTGTCACGTGACTGCGGGGCATATTTTTTCATGAGTTCTCCGTTGTACTTTTTATTACTAGACTTCAAGATTGTCACGTGACGCTCCCTCCTGCAGTTTCTTTCCTCCATGTTGGCCTGCAACCATGACGTCAGGATCGCAGCGCCACTCGAGGGACGTCGCGGCGGACGGAAAGTCCTCACGGGCACTGAACCCTTCCAGCCGAGGCACAGCATGAGCTGTCGCGGTACTTGCTAGTACCAGTTGACCACCCTCTGTCGCAGATGAAGAACTTCGAGGGATTGAACTTTTCCTCAAGTACAACACAGCAGTAACCTCGAGCGCTTCGGTGGAACGGCTCTTCAACATTGCCAACGAAGTGCTAACAAAAAAATCACTAACCCTTCCCCTGTTGAGAAAATGGGAGTAAACAAAGCCTCTGGCAAGACCACACTGTCGCAGGCATTCTGATTTGTTTGCCTTAAACTCAGGGTCGGCGGCTCTTCCCTGACGTTAGGCCTCAACATCTACTTTCAACTTCATTTTCGCATTTTTCCTCCTTTCTTACAAAGAAAAAAACAAACGCGCTTCCGCAACTCGGGGTCCGCGGCTCTTCGCTGACGTTTTTGCCTGGGCTTCGGAAGCCCTCTCACTAAAATCGGCGCGTCGACGACCAGCCCTTTCCCGAGCCAGTTCGCGGCGCCATCGCTCAAACGCAGCCTGCTCTTCGGCAGAACGCACCACGTGCGGCCCTCCCACCCGGACGCCGAAACTGATCTGAGGCGAGGGAAGCCCGGCGGAGTGCGCGCCAAGCCCCTTTCCTTTCCCTCCCCGTGACACACCAAGCGACCCCGATCGGTCGAGCACGTCACGTGATCTGGCGCCCACGCAGCTTTCCCAGCACCAGCTCTACTCTGGAAGCGGAGCTGAAATGTGCGACCCTGATATGAGCCCCAAGTGATTTCTTTCTTTCTCTCTCTTTATTTCTTCCTTTCTTTCTTGTCCCTGGCTCATACATGCATATCCAATGCGGGTATGCACCACGCGTGATTTTATTATCGTTAATCATGATGTAACTGACGCGCATGTGATGTTATTGATGTCATGACCTATCAGTTATGTTAGTCATACATTCGTACCCTTCCATGCCAATTTTGGTATATACCAAGGGAACGAGACGCGAGTTTTGGACATGTTTTCGATAGGGTTTTAGCATGGCACCACCACCACCGCCAACACTTGTGAGGCAATACAAGCTTCGCTTGAAAACCGGGTTCGTCTGTCAGGCACCAACATCGAGATGCAACTCTTGCTCAGTTCAAACAAGGGCTTAACTAAGTTGCGAATATGTATTCTGGACATTTCTTTTTCCCACTCATACTGCAATATTAAATTAAGGCTCATTCACACCGGCGACTTGAGGAGGTCGCGCGACCATTTGCGGCTCGCGAACAAAAAGCGACCGAAGGCGACTGATGTTCACACCGGCAAGCCCGGCTGAGTGCGACCTGCAAGTCGCAATCCCGGACATTCTCGTACTTAAGCGAGAATTCTAGGGATCTACGCAGTTAGCGCGCACTTCGCTGGCACTGTGTCAATTGGTTTCGCGTTCCGGCAACAGCCATGGATTTTGATTCGAGCGATGGCTGGATTTTGATTCAAGCGAACAGGAAGACGCCGTCCCTGTGCTGATGTGCTGCGCCGGGGTGTCAGCTGTGGCAGCGCGGAAGCCTCTGAAGAAAACGCGACGCACGTGGGTGCGCCCGTGCCTCCGCTCGTGTGAAGTGACCGGCCACGCAAGCCGCCTCCTGCCCGAACTTTGTGCGCATGACAACGAGTATTATCGAGAGCAAGTTGTAATTTCTAGTTCGCATTGCGTGTTATTCGGTGCATAATGTTAAAGCAAAGCTGTTCACCCGCTGTTCATCTTTGGGTGGCGTGCTCATCCATCCAACGAACGACAACTGGCAAAAGGGTTTGTGTTGTGCTTTCTTTTCCTGCTGTTTAGCTTCCAGCGAATGCGACCGCGTACATTCGACACGTTGCTGCAACTGCTGCGTCCCAGAACCCAGAATCACAAGACACCAATTACCGGCCTGTAGCCTGCATATTGTGACGCGGACATTGCATTTGGCGTGGACGACGACACACATCACTTTCGGCGCAGCGCTGATTGGTTGAGCAGCTTTGCGACCACGGTCGCGCGACTGAAAAATCGAGCAGTGAGCGACTGGCCCAAAATGGTCGCTTTTGCGACTGGTCGCTTTGCGACCAGCTTGGTCGCGCGACCACTGTCAGTCGCCGGTGTGGATGAGCCTTTAGCATTCATTAAACACCTATGTATTGTTTCTTTCGATGTAGTTTCTTGTGAAATAAATTTAGTTATATTGGGGCATGTGATTAACTTTCTATTTGCACATCTGAAGCG